>NC_058132.1:148880377-148921024 GCF_016433145.1 Gracilinanus agilis
ATATATATATATACATATATATACATATGTGCATATGTGTATATATATGAAAGAAAATATATATATATCTAATTCTCTTATCCTAAAAACAAAAATGAAAGCTTTTCTTGAACTGCTTTTGTATGATCATTTTATCTCAACTATCCTTTGTCATCGAAATTTTTGAAAGAGTAGCAAATACCCTATTCCTCTACTTCCTCACTTCATAGTGATTTAACTCCCATAAATCCAGCTTCCATCCCCACCACAATATTTATGCATCTTTCTTCCTAACTACCAAACTCAATGGCCTTTTCTTAATTCCTCAACCTCCTTTGGCCTTTCTATAGCATTTGACATCCTAAGCACTGAACCACTCTTCCTCCTTGATATTGCATCATCCCTTGTCTTATATGACATTCCTTTCTAATTCAACTGTCTCCAAAATGCTTTTCCTAGGTGCCTGATATTTTCACTTCATCTTGCCCTCTGAATATGAGTATCTCCTCAAGGTTCTTTCCCTGGCTCTATCTCTTCTCTAGACCTTCTGTAGCTTTGATTATTATCTCTATGTAAAGAACTACAAGATTAGCATTCCTACTGAGCTCTAAGATTTGCAAAGCATTTACATCTGACTGACCTTTCAAGTAGGTGTTATTATTGCCCCCATTTTACAGTTGAGGAAACTGAAGCAGTCAAAGAGTCAGTTCCAGGGTCATACAGCTAAGTGTCTGCCAAAGAATTAGAACCCAGTTCTTCCTGACTCCAAGTTCAGTACTCTATCCACTGTGTCACCTAGCTTTATCTCTATTACCAGTCTCTACTGAGTTCTACTCTATTTCAGTTAGACAGCTCCATTGGGATATACAACTCTGTGACACCATTTCTTATGAGCTGAACCTTGGATATGACTCCACCAGCATCATTTCTTGATCCTCTTCCCACCAGAAAAAGTTCACTACTTGGAAACTCATCATTGCAAAGATTGCCTGAGTTTTTCAGTTGCCTTTGCCTCTCCGATTGGAAGGACAGAAGATGGAGCAAAAAAAAAAAAATCATCCCAAAGCTTCCTTTTAAAAAAAAAAGACTTCGCATTTAGCACAGGCTGGCACATAGTAGGTGTAATGTAGAGGATGGCAGCATGGAATTCCTGCAAAATGCAGGGTCAAGCCTCACCCAGAATTCCAGGGGACCTGGAGAACTTTGGGTGAGGGGACAGTTGAGAGGGAGTTAAACAGTTGCTTTCTGGGAGTTAAGGTGAGCAGGTCTTGCTGCTTGCTGCTCCTAACTTGGGAGTTCACCTGAGGGGCCATTGTGGCAAAAACCATTGTGGTTTCTACTCAAGAGTTAGCCTGTCTAGTAGGATTGGACCTTACCAACATCAATATAACAATTATTTAGTAATATAGAGACTAGAAATATTTGCTATTAACCAAGAGAGCAAGTTTAGCTAAGTGCCTGCCACTCCCTCCTGGTGGTGGGGGGAGGGAGAGGAGGAGGCAGCTTTAACCTGACAGTTCAGGGTTCATCACAGTCCCTCAATTCTTTAAACGGATTATAGAGATCTATGATACTTACCTTTGGCTGACAATAACAATGGATGATGCCTTGGCTTATGTACCATCAGGGATAGCCATGACTGCAACTTTCTATGGAGTCCTTATGATTTTGAGGAAGGTGTTGGCATTCACATTTGGAAAAGCTGAAATTACTAACCCAGTTTTGGAACAAGTCTTAGAACACACGAAGACATTGATTGAGATTAACAAGCAGATCAGGGAAGGGAAGGAATTGGATGCTAAGACAATAATGCAGTTAGAGAAAATAGAGAATATGGTCACAACAAAGAAGGGGGGTGATATAAAACACCAGATTAAGGATGAAAGCCCTGAACAGCAAGAAGTTGCAGGAGCAGAAGCAGCTCCTGTAACTATCCTTCCAATCACTGACAGGACCATTGTGCAACCAGATGCTGGCATTATTCATGGAAAGGGCTACAAACCTTTTACAAGGAGTGATCTAGAAGTTTTAAAAAGGAGCTTCCCCCAGTTCTTTGTCAACCCACATAAGTCTATAAAAGAATTTAAACAGGTAGTGAAGTTATACAACCCAAATTTTGAGGACGTGGAATTACTATTGTCAGAATTGTTTACCCCTAGTGAAAAGGCAAAGTTTATTGCTGAAACTAGGATCAATCCCAATCTTGCCTCATGGCTGGAACATCATGAGGATTTAGAGCTTTCTTCCCATGCCAATATGACATATCTTAGAAGATGCAGGGAAGACTTGGCAGAAGCGATGAGGCTACATGCAAGGAGATCCAATGCATGGGGCTCTTTTGAAAAAATTGAGGCAGGGAGAGGAGGGACACCCTAGTATTTATCTGGACAGATTATTAGAGGCTGGTGAGACTATCCTGGGTTTTAGGGACATGACTGCTGAGGACAACATTCAGCATGACAACAGTCAGAAGGCAATTTGTCAAGGGGAGTCTGAATTACATCCAGACATATTTTAAATTACATTGCCCACAATGGGAGACCATGCCCATTGAGGAATTGAGGAGAATGGCTGCATATGTCCACGACTCCAGAGATAGTGATTAAAAGCCATCAAAGACCTCTGATAAAGATAGGGAGATTGCTGAGCTCAAGAAGCAATTGAAAGAGGCTCAGAAGGCCAGGGAAGTAGAGGAGATTAAAAAGATGGCTCTGATGTCCAACAATCAGAGGAGCCAGAGCAGGCCTAGGCAATCTTCCAGTGGCAGTGCAAATAACTCAGTCAAGAGGTGTTTCTTATGCTCAAAACTTGGCCATGTGGTTCAGGATTGTAGGTTTAAGTCCCAAATAAATTTTGGAAATAGGAGCAATAATAGCAACACCAGGAGAAACATATATTATAATTCAAGATACAATACCAACAACAATAGTAGCAACAACAGGGACAACAGCAGATAACAGTGATAAGGTGAAGGCCAGATGTTGTGACTATGACTGTGCCAAATTTAGTAATTCCCCTAATTTGTTGAAGATGGAGGAATACTTGTCCTAAGGAGCCAGACCTCGTACCTTATGAATCGAGAAAGCAGCCTTAGTTGTTGCAAGAACAGATAAGGGCAGTGACAATGAGGTGGCAGAGGAATGTGGGAAAGACAAAATGGATGCAGAAGAAATTATGAATTATGGGTTGGTGGATGTAACACAAAGTTACAAAGATATCACTGAGGAGGACTTGCAAATGGAGGAGGATATGATAGAAATTAAGGAGAGAATTTATGGGAAAGGAAACAGTGATGTGGGGAGCACTGAAAGGAAACCAGGCAGATCTGCACAAGTTCTTGATACAAGCTTGGAGAAGGTAGCATTCATTGATTCTCACTATGAGTGGAAAGAAACATCATTCTGTAGTAAGACTGTGGATCATTTACATCAATCCGTAGTACAGCAAGGCCAAACAGCAAGGGCAATGATTTTAGACAGGTGTTCTAATAGGGATCTCTTAGAAACAGACAGTGTCAACAAGGGAAATGAGCTCCTGCAGACCATTGAGAAGGAAAGTGCTAAATTCTCAGACACAGGCACAGCCTCTTCTCTATCACCAACTAAGGAAGCTGGAAGGGAAAGTGAAAAGTTTAGTAGCTACAATACTAAAGGAATTTTAAGACTAGATCCTGGAGCTAGGGAATTTGTACCAAGCCTACTTCAGGGTCAAGTGCATGAGGATGTAGCACACTTTCAAGCCTGTGATATTCCAGAGAGAGCAGCCTTTGGAGTAGATTCTGAGTTAATGAATTTAAAGGAATTCAATTCCATAAGTATCAGTAGCCAAGAGAGAATATTAACACTTTTCAATGCAATATGCCCCAAATTAATCCCATCAACTTCCCTGTAAAACCTGCCCCTCCTCCCAATTCCCTAGTTCTGTTGATGGATGGCACCACCATTTTGTCACTTAGAATCAAAACCTCTACATCTTTTTTTGAACCTCTTGTCTGCTGACTGTCCCTTTTGACACATAACTAGTCCACTTTTTCCCATTATAAATCTCTAGAAATATATGATCAAATTTCAAAGGGCGTATTATCAACATGTTATCAAGAAGTAAAATAACCCCCTTAAGATATGACTCACTATCCACATTGATTTTAGGGGCAGCAGCAAAGAAAAGGAATATTAGCTGATATATAGCTATGACTCTTCCCTGAAACCACTCTGGCCTGAAATACCAGTCATTTGGATTCTGGTCATACCGCTGATTGAATTGACACCCTGACTAATGTGCTAAACTCCTATAAATCCAAGAAATAGAAAGAGGGACATTGAGTTGCAGATTGGGTCTCTCAAAACTATAATGATGATTAGCTTTACCCAGAGGAGTAACAAGATATATTGGAACAAATCAGAAATATGCCACATGCTCCAGAAACTTCCATGAAGATGGTTCTGACCACTAAAGTGGGCACTCGTGATACGGGCTGAGGATATAAATGCTTCTATTCTGTAGCAATACATAAGAACAAAATTAGTAATAGATGTTAAGCCAGGACTTCATACTGCTTCTTGTCAATGATAACTTTTGCTCCAAATGACACAACAATGGATTGTCAATGTAGGCCAATCAGATGATTTAAATTCATTCTTACACCCACTATGTGAGCTAAGCCTAAATTTGGTTTAGTCTAGCAGTTTTAAGGGTTGGCTTTTTTGTTGTTGTTTATATAAAATACAATAGGCACTATAAAAATCCAATTAAAACTACTTTAATAATTAAAGCTTAAAGCACATGATGAAAGAACAAAAAGGATATAAAACAATCATAACACTCATGACAGTAAAGAATTGAAGGACGCACCCTGCAGTCAGTTCCAGCTCAGGAAAATATTTATGATTCCATTCCAAACTGCCAGGCTTTTTTAAAAACTTATTTTTAACTTATTTTATTTGTTTGTTGGTTACATGAAAATTCCCAGATATCTCCTTCCCTCCTTCCCCTCTTTGCACTAGAGAAGACATCATTGGACAAATATATATACCATATAAACTATGTCTTTTGTGTTTCTATTTATAAATTTTTTCATTAGAGGTAGAATTCCACAACTTATGGTTTCAAATATTATTTCTGTAGCTGTATTTAATGTTCTCTTGGTTCTACTTGTTTTGCTTTTCATAATTTCTTGTAGGTCTTTCCATGTTTTTTTTTAATTAACCTACTCATTGTTTCTTATGGTGCAATAGTATTTCATCACAATCATAAACTCCTTGTTCAGACATTCCCCAATTGATGGGCATCCCTTCAATTTCTAGTTCCTTGCCATCACAAAGAGAACTTCCATAAATCTTTTAAAGCGTATAGGTTCTTTTCCTTTTTTCCTGATCACCTTGAGAAATAGATGCAACAGTGCTATTTGCTGGGTCTAAGGATACGCACTGTTATGACTCTCTGGGTATAATTCCAGATTGCACATCAAAATGGTTGGATTAGTTCACAGTTTCACCAACAAAATATTAGTGTCCCCCAGGCCTTTTATAATTTTTATAATTGTTTTTATAATTCAAACCAGCAAGTTTGCCAAGCATTAGGCGAGGCTGAGACTAGAACCTGGTTACTTTGGCCACAAAAGCTAACCCAAGAATCCACTTAAGATCCCACCACACCCAGAACTGCTTACATCTAAGGAGGGGAAAACTTGAGAATTTGAAGGTATTGAAATCTCATGTGAAACTCTCAAAGTAATGCCTAATAATGAAATAGATGACAAAAATAGTACCTTTATCACTGTATTTCCCACCCAACTGTACACCGGTGAACTCCATCATGCCCTGCATTTGGATTTCCAATGCTTAGTACAGTGAGTGGCACATTGTAGGCACTGAATAAATGCTTATTGACTATCAAAATGGCTTAGAAAAAGAGATACACATTCTTTGAAGAGAATTTTAAAAAGCCCTTTTGGAATTTGAAGTATAAATCCAGCCAATAGAGTAACTATACCAAAATATAGTAATTCAGAGGAGAGGCTGTCTGCTACCACCATTGTGAAAGAATATATTCTCCCAAATGTTTGATTTAAACAATTCAATATTAATTAATAACAATTCTATAGAGTAGGAGTTCTTAACCATTTTTTTGTCCTAAGAACCCCTTTGGCAAAGACCACATTTGGTGAAGCCTTTCTCACAATGTTTTAAATGCATAAAATAAAATATGTAGCATTACAAAGGAAATCACCTAAATTGAAATATAGTCATGAAATTTTTTTAAGTTTACTGAATCCAGATTAAGAACTTTTGCTACAGAAGCTTGTGAACAATGAAATTATAGCAGAGGGAGAATCTCCCAAGGAGGTTGATGTAGATAATTCTAATAAAGCAAAAGTCTGAGTTGGATTAAGTGGAAAAACAGAAGATTTGTGTCCCATTCACAGAATAAGGGAAATAGATGACACAGTGAACATAGTGATGGACCTAGAGTCAGGAAGATCAGAGTTCAAATCTAGCCCCTGACACTTACTAGCTATGTAACTCTAGGCAAATCGTTTAACCTCTGTTTGCCTCATTCTCTCATCTGCAAAATGGGGATAATAAGATCTACCACATAGTGTTCTGGTAAGAATCAAAATGAAATAATAAATATAAAGTACTTAGCATAACGCCTGGAACATAATAAGTGGTATATAAGTATTAGCCATTATTATTATTACATAATGAATGGCAGAATGGTTATGTCAGGGGAGGGTAACTAAAACTAAACCATCTCTGCAAAATGAAAAGTGTCAGGACTAGGAAAGATACATGCATTTTTAAAAAAAAAATTTAAATAACCCTTACTTTCTGCCTTAGAATTAATACTAAACATAGAGTCCAAGGCAGAAGAGTGGTAAGGGTTAGACAATTGGGATCAAGTGATTTGCCCAGCGTCACATATCCATAATTCCTGACTCAGATATTTCACAGTTATGTATGAATTGCTAGCAAAATATAATACCAGTCTTCTTTATAATACAATTTTGATCTCATTTCTTAGCAGAAAGCATCACATATTTATTGCCAAAGTACTAATGACCTTTCCAAATATAGGCAAATTACATGTTTATATACTATCCAGTTTATATCTTCCACCAAAAAAAAAAAATATATATATATGTATAAGAAAACAATATGCTGTCCGAAAGGCAAAAAGAATGTGCCCAAAAAGCCCAGGAGCATAAAAAGCATTTTGGCAATTATTTAACTAGACATTATTTACAATGTCTTAGCTCATAATCACACCCCATTGACTAAGTTCTACACTCATGGCTTAGTCATATTTTGCAAATAAATAAAGTCAATACAAGCAAAGTAAGAATGCTAGAGTAGTTGATGTCCACATGGAAAGTTATGCCAACTATGAAATGTTAAGAACAACTGAAAAAAAAATGTTACATCTTCCTCAAAGACAGAATATGTTTCTGTGTAGCTTTAAATGCAAGATTATCCTCCTGAATAGAGATGAATATGGCTTTCAAGTAAAAAAGGAAGTACTATCAAAATATTAATCCTGTGATGTATGTGGTAGACAATGCTATATGACTCCACTGAAAAGTGCATTCGTTATTTCATTTTTTAAAATCTTTCTCCAATGAGAGTAAAATGTCATTCAAATCCAATAAATGTAAAATACTTAATGTGTACCAAGAAAGAATAGTTATAAAGGCTAAGAGATTAAATATAGAGGTCAAATTGAACCAGTGAATAAAGGCGGTACTTACAAATACCTTGGTCTTCTCCAAACAAGACAGATTACACTTGAAGATATCAAGGAAAAAGCTAAGGCTGTATATGTAAAGAGATTGATTGCCATGCTGAAGTTAAAACTTAATGGAAAGAAAACATTTCGAAGAATTAACATCTGTAGCTATCCTGGTCTTAACTGTATACTTTTGGTGAGGCAAAACAGAAAAATTGTGGATCTAGAAGTTAGCCAAACAAAATTCATAAATTGTTCATGAAACACAGAGTTCGTCATTCCAAGGCAGCCATAGAAAAGAGGGTGTTTCCTTGTTAAAAAGGAGTAATAGATGTTCTCAGAGAACATGATAAACATGCAAAATTTGCAGACATACTTTTGGAACTAATAGACCCTATTTCACAAGGCATTTGTAAAGGCCGATAATTGTTTTGGTCAAGCCCAACTCTTCACAATCTCAATTTGGGTTTTCCTGGCAAAGATATTGTAATGGTTTGCCATTTTCTTCTCCAGTTCATTTTACAGTTGAAGAAATTGAGGCAAAATTCAAGTTACAAAAGATATTTGTATAGTCAAGTAATAAATTATGTGATAGGATAGAAAGGTACAAGGAAGGTAAGTTGGAGAAAGAACAGACTTTTTAGGTGACTTCTCTTGGCTCAGATCTCCCTCTTTGAGGTGCCTAGAGAGCCAATGATTTTCCCCAATATCTCCCTCCTCTGCCACAGCTTAATACTGTTCAGGGGTGTATTAGAATGCTACACTTTCCCCTCTCTCTGGAATGAATTTCTTCTCAACTGACTTAACCATTTATAGATAGTCTGTGAAGTTTGGCCAAGTCACCTTGGCTTATGTGATGACAAGTCTTGTGGAAAGTCATTCCAGTTTCTAATGTTGAAATGACTTGTCTGATTGGGCGTGTTATCATTTACTCTAAGCAGGGTGATGATGAGGTTGCATCCTGGAAATTCTGGAGAGTGTGACACATGTAAGCTCTAGACTCACTCTCTCAACCCCTACGAGAAAGCTGAGGCCCCAGGACAAGACCTACTTTCTCATTTACCCCTCACCCCCACCCCAACGACCCCCAAAATTAGAAGGGTGGTTTTCTCATGCTATAATTCATGAATCTTCTCACTGATTATGAGTTGATATAAATTAGTCAGGCAAACTTAATAAGTTTTTAGGTATCTATTAAATGGTATAGTAAGGACGATCGGTATAAACTTCCTCACAAAAATCTATGACATACTTTCCTAGAAATACATAGTTCAGGTAGGAATAGGTTCAAACTTCTAAGTACATGATGTGACCAAGAAAGATAATTCTCAGATTCTAGAAGGGCTTGTGGAATTTGCTAGAGTGCTCAAGATGTCTATCTTAGATATGATATACATTTCTTCTAGTCTTCTTGTGGAGAACTGAAATAAATTTACACTATATATGACAATAAGAGGTAAATGGACACATGCCCAAATTAGGAGATTTTGGAAGTAGGTTCTCTTCACAATTATAACTAGAGGTAGGATGGGAAATTTTAACCAAAGAATAGAGGTAGTCATAAAGGATTAAAAAAAACACATTATGATTTCACAAAATTAGAGCTTTTGGGGAAAAAAAAAACCTAAGTCAAGAATATGAACTATAAAGGAGGGAGACATTGCATCAGATCTCTAATCAATTCTAACATCAGAGATAGAAAGGATTGACATAAATTTATAAGATCAAGATTCCAATAGATAAGTGGGCCAAGTAAATAAACAAATAAATTTCAAAAATTACAAATAAACATTACTATAATAAAAAATGTACCAAATCATTAACATTAAGAGAAATGGAATGTGAAGGATGGAGGCCTAGCAGTACCAGATCTAAAACTGTACTATAACATAGCAGTCATCAAACCAATATGGTACTGGTTAAGAGACAGAAGGGAGGATCAGTGGAATAGACTTCGGGTAAATGACCTCAACAAGATAGTATACAATAAACCCAAAGATTCCAGATTTTGGGACAAAAAAACCACTGTTTGACAAAAACTGCTGGGGAAACTGGAAAATAGTATGAGAGAGATTAGGTTTAGATCAACATCTCACACCCAACACCAAGATAAATTCCGAATGGGTGAATGACTTAAATATAAAGAAGGAAACTGTAAGTAAATTGGGTGAACATAGAATAGTTTACCTGTCAGATCTACGGGAAAGGAAAGATTTTAAGACTAAGCAAGAGATAGAGAACATTACAAAATGTAAAATGAATAATTTTGATTACATTAAATTAGAAAACTTTTGTACAAACAAAACCAGTACAACCAAAATTAGAAGGGAAGCAACAAATTGGGGAAAAAATCTTTATAACAAAGACCTCTGACAAAGGTCTCATTACTTGAATTTATAAGGAGCTAAATCAATTGTACAAAAGATCAAGTCATTCTCCAGTTGATAGATGGGTAAGGGACAGAAATAGGCAATTTTCAGATGAAGAAATCAAAACTATCAATAAGCACATGGAAAAGTGTGCTAAATCTCTTACAATCAGAGAAATGCAAATCAAAACAACTCTGAAATACCAACTTACACCTAGCATATTGGCTAATATGATAACAAAGGAAAATAATAAATGTTGGAGGGCCATACCTCAGAAAACCATCTCAGCAGATGGACTAAATCAAGCTGAGGGCAACTAATGAGCCACAAACCTGTCAGTGAGTTGGTGGCAAAGGTGTCTACCGTAGGCAGTCCCTCCATGACTTTTCCAGATGAGGAAACTGAGGCAAACAGAGTTAAATGATTTGCCCAGGGTTACACAGCTAGTGTCTGAGGACAGATTTGAACTCAGGTCTCTATCCACTGTGCTTCCTAGCACATATAATAATATATACACATAAAAATAAGCATAACCTAAATATGAAATTGATACATATATGTAAAGTTAATAAATACAAATATATGTAGTTTGGGAGGGTAGGCATTAGCAGAGGACAGGAATCAGGAAATACCTTATACAGAAGATCATACTTGACATGTATCTTAAAGGAGGAATTTTATGAGACAAAAGTAAAGAAAGAGGGCATCCCAGGCATCAGGGAAAGTAAGTGGAGTATTTTGTGTATGAGGTAGAGACAGAAGGCCTGTTTGGTTAGATTGCAGGCTGAGAAAGGTTTTTGAGGTTGGAAAGATAGATTAAATCCAGGTTGTGGAGGCTTTAAAAGCTAAACAAAGGCAGACAAATTCAGATTAATTGCAATGATCAGTTTTGGTCTCAGAGAACAAATAATGAAACATATATCCTCACATTTTCTAGAGAGAAGAAAAATGGAATAAAGAAGAATACATATTCTTCTTTATTCAGTTTTTATTATGTATATATATAATTCATTCTCAAAGGCAGTCTTTTTGTCAGTTGCTTTTAACTGTTTTCTTGCTACTAAAGAGAGTTGATCATTGGGATAGGTTAGGACAGTAATGGGCAAACTATGGCCCATGGGCCAGATGCAGCCCCCTAAAATGTTCTATCCAGCCAGTGACATTATTCCTAATCTGACGAATACAACACAATGAAACTTCAAAAGAATTGCCTTAGAAATAGACTGACAGATGAGCATTTCCTTTCCTTTGGCCCCCTCTTTAAAAAGTTTGCCCATCACTGGGTTAGGAAATAGCCTTTTTTTTTTAAGGGCATAAATCAAAAATTAAAAGTAACTAGCTTCCAAGCTATAAATAGAATACTGTTGTTGACAGAGCTGTTTCAACAGAGTTGCCTCCAATGGGACCCAATCAACCTGATGGCTAAGTTGCAGTTTCTGGAGGATGGAGAGAAGGGCAGGGTACCCTTCAGAAAATCCATTTCCTCAAGTGATCCATCTGATATGACTGCTGATTCACAGTTTTGAGGCAGCAAGGAAACATGGAGCTTGTTTCTTTGTAATATTCACCTGTTTCTTTGGGGATGAAGTACAGGGAGTTGATAGATTCTCTTTCTATAAGAGTACAGCGGCACCCTCCTTCAGTTATGGAAACATAAATACATGGTTTAGAAACAAATAGGCGTAAAAGTTTGCTCAAGAAACAGAAAGTTGACTAGAGAGGATGACGCAGAATGACAACTTTTAATTGCCTGTTCCACTTGGGAAGAGACAATCTTTGACCAAAGATACAATCTTCCAAATTATCGATCCCTTCTAAACCTCTAGTTTTCAGCCACTTATCTTTTTCCCTCTGGATGAGATGGGGCTTTGAATCTTATGAGTCACTGACCCCTTGGACAGTCTTATCCTTCTCAAAATAATGTTAAATGCATAAAATAAAATACATAAAATAACAAAGGAAACCATCTATATAAAAATGCAATTATCAAAAAAAAAATTTAACCAACTTCATGGACCCTAGGTCTAGTGATTTTACTCTAGATCTATTTCTCATAGACCCATGTAGTTATGCAGTGTCTTTTAGTGCTATCTTAAGAAATTATTGAGATCTTATAGACTAAAGGAAGGAAGAAAACAAGCATTTATTAAGCACCTACTATGTACCGTGCACTGCACTAAGAATTTTATAAATTTTGCCTCATTCTACCTTGACCACCACCCTGAGATGTAGATGCTATTGTTATCCCCATTTTACAGTAGAAATTGAGGCAGACAGAGGTCAAGTGATTTTTCCTAGAGTCATACAATAAGTATAGGAGGATTAGATTTGAACTCAGGTCTTCTTGACTCCAAGTCCAGAGATCTCTACACACTGTGCCCCTTAGACTTATAGAAAATATCTTTTTTTTTCACTAAAATAATGACAACAATTCACATTTATAGTGCTTTTACGGTTCATAAAGCACTTTCTCCATTATCCCCATACAGATGTGATAGCCATTATCCCTAATTTACAGATTTACAAGAGACTAAAGCTCAGGAAGATCAAACAAATTGCCCATAGCCATATAGCTAGTAAGTTTAATTTCTATTCACACACAGAATCTAGAGCTAGAAGGCATCGTAGGAATCCTCTAATCCTCCACCCTCATTTCACAGATGAGAGGAAGGCGTAGAGAGAGATTAAGCATCTTGCCCATAGTCAAACAGGTGCTAAATTGCAGTGCCAGTATTTAAGCCAACTGGATTCTTGGATTCCAAATCCAATGCTCTCTATACTTCCCCAGCTACTAGAAACTGCTCCACCTCTAAGATCCCAAACTCTGATATGATTAAGTAATGATTTCTTGGCATACACTATCATCCTTATTAACAAGTGTTTATTTTCCTAATCAAATTTGGTAAAGTTGCCTGAGAAGCAATTATAAATGAATGTTATGGAACCTGGAGGCAATCTTCTGGGAGGTATTGTGGGCCTCAACAATAATTCATTTAGGCTCAGGAGTCCCCTTCTGGGAATTTACTTTTAGAAGAGAGTTAAAAATTCACCAGCTTAGCTCCCATACCTACTCCAGATCGAACCTGAAATTTGTACCAGATCAAATAATGACAAAGAACTCCAGTGAAAAGCTGTGGTCAAAAACATTATTCTAAGGCAGTGATGGGCAACCTTTTGAGCTTGGTGTGTCAAAATTCGCCAAAAAAACGAGCTTAATTCAGGTAGTGTGCCACTTTGAGAGAAAAAACCATAATTTCGCGATATTTGTAGTTTAAATAACATACTTCTCTGTATACAGCCACATGTGGCCACGTGTCATTGAAAATGGCTACATGTGTCAGTGCTGACACGCATGTCATAGGTTTGCCATCAGGGTTCTAAGGGATCCAGAGGCTTAACCAAGCCACCAATGAAGTTCATGGCAAGAAAAGAGTTAACTCTATTCTAAAAGTGAATTCCCAGAAGGGGACTCCTAAGCCTAAATGAATGAGCACCACATGAGATGGCCAGTACTGCACAGAGTAAGTAATCTAGGGAAGATGGGAAGATGGGAGATGATAGCTCACTGGGAGACACAATTGATCTTGATTGCTGTGCCATATGTCTTATTCACCAACTGGACCCTAGATTGTGTAGAGTTCACAAAATTGTACCCCTGGCACCTAAAATCTGACAAAGATTAGACTCCCCTCATAGGATCTAAAATCAGAGGGGAGCCTAAAAGTCATTTTGTAGTCTAGTTCCCCCATTTTAAAGATGTGGAAACTAAGGAAAGTGGTCACTTGCCCAAAGTCCCTCTGGCAACAAAACCTAAATCCCATGCTTTAGTCAATTCTTAAATCAGGACCTTTTCTTTTAACCATTCCATATTTGATGTTGCTTAATAAAGGCCTACATTTGGCTCATTGCCACCTTCAGCTTAACATTTTCCACCACTGAGAGCCAATTAAATATACTTCCTAAAACAACTTCCTCATTTCCTTCCTTCAAGCACTATCCCATTGGACTAATTTTATGCAGTTAGAATAAGAAACTACTTACTACCATTGTTATTTGAGGAGAACCAAAAAGCCCCATTGTCTCCAGGTCAGCCTGGAGACTGTCTGACCACACTGTCTGACATTTGACCATTACAAATTTCTTCCTTTGGATTTAAGACATTTTCTTTACAAATATCCTTTTTCAAATGCAAATTCCCTCTCTTCTTCTCCTCATTAACACAGGAAGAATAATACATTAAATCGATATGTCTATAATATTCCTGAGATTGGGGCACTGAGTAGAATATTAGGAAACTATGGAATGGGAGAGGTTGGAGAAAGCAGAGGGCATGGTGAAAGATTGAAAGGGGAAGAGACAGAACAGAGGGAAATGGAAGGGCATTGAAGATATGCTTCACAATGTTGCTTAGAGCTAGCCTTGACCATCACCAAAGACCCCTCTCATCCCTAGAAACACAAAACCCTAACCCAAGACCTTGCTACATACAGTAATACTATGTCAACAGACTGTCAGAAACTTGTGGGGATGAGGGAGAAGCTGGACTGGGATGACCAATGACGTATTTCTGATGGAAATGAAAGGGTGACATTAGATATGGATCATGAATGTGAGTCAGAGAACCCTTTAGTGGGAAAGGATTGAAAAAGACCTCATTAAAAGAGACTTTTCTATTAAGCATACCCAAATAGACCCTAAGATGTTATGGGTCATAAAAATACAAATTCACTTGTAATTAATGAGATTCAACAATGCTGTGAGTTTCACAAAGGGTCCAAGTTTAAAATGAGCAAAAGGTAAATGGTTCCATGTCCAATGAGAAATAGGGAAAGCATAGGAAATTCCTGACTGGCCTCAGGTCTCAATGAACTCATGACAGGAAAATTGCTGAGATATAGGACCTATTCGTGAGAGAGAAAGACAGACAGATAGGCAGTCAGAGAAAAAGACACAGAGAGACAGAAACAAAGACAAAGAGAGAAAGTGTGTGTGTATGTATGTGTGTGTGTGTGTGTGTGTTTGTGTACATACATTCACAGGCTAAGAAGATAAGATATAATAATGGAAAGTCAATTTCCAGGCACAAAAGGACAGACCAATTAAACACGTGAAGCTCTCATCCCATAGCACTACTCTAAGAATCTTTTATCTGATTTTTAAAGAACAACATAACCTGCCTCCAACCTACCTTATCCAACTCATTATATATTACTCTTTCCCAAAGAAGAAAAAAAGTATTTATTAAGCACCTACTTTGTGTCAGACTCTCGATAAGTACTTCACAAATCTCTCCTTTGATCCTCAGGACCACCCTGGAAGGGAGGTACTATTATCATCTTCATTTTACAGTTGACAAAGCTGAAGCAAACAAAGGTTAAGTTATTGTCCTTGGGTCACATAACTAGTAAGTCTGTAGGAGGGCTGATTTGAACTCAAATCTTCTGGTCTCTATAGATTCAGCCCTCTAGCCATTGTATCACCTAGCTGTCTCTGCTTTCCTGTGTTTTATGATATGGCCAAACTGGATTTCTCTCTCTTCATCACACACCTCCTCCATCTTCCATCTTTGTGCCTTTGCACTGGCCATCCTCCAAGCCTGAGATGCTCTACTTCATTATCTCAGTCCCATTGAATTAAATATTTTATTACAAGACTCAAATCAAGCTCTATATTCTACATGATGTTTTTCATGATTCCCCAAAATGTTAGTGCTCTCTTCCCCTAAACTCCATTGTATTTATTTTGCATTTATTCTTTGTGTATACACACATATAGACATGTAGCCCATTTCAACTTTCAGGATCTTTATCCCAACTCCCAGGCTTACCAAGGCTTCAATTTTGGTGAGAGGTTGTATGTCCCTTTCGGGATTCTAGGGGAACCCCCTGAAGCAACAGGGATGATTTTTAGTGTCATAAACTTGAATACTCATGGGTATTCTTCCCCCTCACCCGAGGTCACCAATTAAAAATCAACTTAGTCCAGCATTAAGTAGTTTTAGTAATGCCAAACAGAGGCTTTTATATTTGATCTTGGAGTAATTAGCAATTCACTGGAATTTATTGACTAGGGATGTAATATGGTCAGATCTACCTTTTAAGAAGATCAGTTTCAGAGCTAGGGAGAGGACAGACTGTAGTGGGGAGAGTTAACTCCAAGAGATGTTTGGCTATTGGGAACCAGAATGTTTTGCAATGCATTCCAAGCATGAAACGAAAAGGACCTGTAATGGGGTGGTGGCAGACTCAGAGGAGAGAAGTAGGAGTATTAAAAGGTTCTATGAAGTTACGATTGACAACACATGACACCAGAATGGATACATGGACTAAATGAGAGTGAGGAGTGGAGGAAATGGCACCTAGCTTGTGAGCTGGGGTGACTAGGAGGATGGTGTTGCCCTCAATAGTGACAGAGACATTAGGAACAAGGAAGTCTGTAAGGAAAGAGAATGGCAGTTTGGGACATATTGAGTTTAAAGTGTCTATAGGAAATTTGGTTCAAGATGTCCAGTAGACAGAGGCTTGAAATGAGAGTTCAGAAGAGAGGTTAGGTCTAGATAAATAGCTCTGAGAATTATTTGCATAGAGATGTTAATTGAATCCATGTGAACTGAAAAGATCACCAAGTGAAATAATATAGAGGAAGAAGAGGGCCCAGGACACCCATGGTTAGTGGGTGTGACAAGGACATTGAAGTATAGTCAGATAGGTAGGGGCACCAGGAGAGAGTGGAGTCCTTAAAACCCAAAACCTATAAAGAAGTATGAAAGAGAAAAAAGGTGATCAACCAAGTGAAAGGCTGCAGAGAAGTCAATAAAGATGATGATAGTGGGAGTCCTGTATTCAAATCTGACCTCAGACTCTTCCTAGCTGTATAATCCTGGGCAAGTCACTTAATCCCCATTGCCTAGCCCCTGTTGCTCATCTGTCTTGGAACCAATACACAATTGTGATTCTAAGATGGAAGGTAAGGGTTTTAAAAAGATAAAAATAAAGGGGAGGATTAGAAAAAGGCCATTAGGCTTGGCAATTAAGAGCTCTGGAGACAGCAGTCCCAGTGGAATGATGAGGCCAAAAGCCAAATTGCACAAAGTTAAGAAAAGAATGAGAGGAAAGGAAGTGGAGGCGCCTGTTGTAGTCATCCTTCTCAAAGTGTTTAGCCCCAAAAGGGAGGAAGTACATATGGGAAAAGAGCTAGCAAAGATAGATGGATCAAATAAGTTTCTTCTTAGGATGAGATACACGCAAGTGTTTATATGCAAAACATCCATTCGACAGGGAGAGATTGAAGATTAATGTATCGATGTGGCCAAGTTTTGGAAGGAAATAGAAAGTCACTGACATTTATTGATTAGGGATGCAATATGGTCAGATCTGCATTTTAAGAAAATCAATTTCATAGCTGGAGAGAGGATAGACTGTAATGGAAGGAGAGTCAATGTGTGGAGAAACTTTTGGCTTTTGGAACAAGACTCTTAGGGAATGCCACTATGACCTAAAGGACTTTCCCACACTTAGTCTAAGGCCTAAAATGACATTGATTGGTTGAGCAACTTATCATTTACCTTAAGTGTTAGGGTGGGGTAAAAGTCATCGCAGATGTGTGTATTGTTTCCCCTGACAGAATATAAGTTCCTTGAGAGCAGAAATGGTTTCATTTTTTTTTTTCACCCAGCACAGTGACTGGCACATAGGAGACACTCAAAAACCACTTATTCATTGTCTGACTGATTGAACTAATCTGCTTCTTGAATGACCGCTCTCCATAGCAGGAAGACAAAAGTGGGGTTAGAAAAGTGGTGTGAAAATCTGTGTATCTTTGTCCCTGCCTCCACTGGGCTAGTGGTCTCCTTTTAATTACAATTGACACCTGAGGGCCTGGCATCACTCCCAAAGGCAGTAGGAAAAAACAAATAATTTATGCCCTAACGTGCTTAGCAGAGGTCTAGAACATAGCAGGCACTTTATAAATGCTCCTTCCTTTCTCCTTCCCTTCCCTAGGATTAGCACCTACCAACCCTGCTTTCTACTTGCCTAGAACTATACAACTTACCCAAACCTCCCTGGATTACCTGATTTCT
The DNA here is from genome assembly GCF_016433145.1 of Gracilinanus agilis. Lineage (NCBI taxonomy): Eukaryota > Metazoa > Chordata > Mammalia > Didelphimorphia > Didelphidae > Gracilinanus > Gracilinanus agilis. The sequence continues at coordinate 148,898,531 of NC_058132.1, forward strand.
AGTCTGATACTTATTAATTATATGACTATGACCAAGTATTTGCCTGCTTAGACACAAAATTATGGCACCTGTTAAATCCCTCTTGGCTGTAGGCTGAGTTCTGATCATGTGAGGCCAGTCTGGTCCTACCATTACCTACCCTACTGTCACCTTGACAGCTTCTTGATTCAGACTTATATGGAAGCCAAATGGAAAAATTGACGGATACTTGTTTCATGGGATCTCCTGGATTATGTGATTACGGCTGTTATTACCAGCCAGAAACATGTTCTTCTTAGTACAGTGGCAGTATATGCTTGGTGAGATGATATAGGTCATTCAGTTTAATTGATTTTAATTCCATAAGTATTCTTCACAGAGTAAGAAGGACAAGTGTCTTATAGAGGAACCCACAATTAAAGTAACTAAAGTAGCCCTACTACTTTTATCAGATGAAAAAGTGTCTTGGAATTGAGTTATAGAATCAACCAAACAATTAATTATGTAAACGAGGTGTGAACAATTCTTAGTCACATCTATTGAATCAATTAATGAAAGCATACATTAGGCAAGGAACAATTTAGTCAATCAGATTAGGAAGGAGTTAAGTACCTGTAGGGTCATCAGAGATGTGCAAGCTGGCTTTAGCCACCCTCTGGAGACCCAACCTGCTAAGCCAGTCTGAATTGGGAGAGTGAGCCCAGAGAAGGGGTGCTACTGTGAGAAAGGAGAGCTTCTGAAAACACAGAGGTTCCTCCTAGGACAACTCAAGTTAGGAAGCAATTGAAGCTATACTTACTTTTTAATTTTTTGTAATTAATTAATTTATTTAGAATATTTTTCCATGGTTACATGATTCATGTTCTTTCCCTCCCCTCTTCCCTCCTATCTCCCTGACCTGACAAGCAAGTCCACTGGGTTATACATGTATCATTGTTCAAACCCTATTTCCATATTATTCATATTTGTAAGAGAATGATCTTTTATCTCCAAATCATATCCCCGTTGAACCATGTGATCGATCATATGTTAAATTCTGGCCCAAGGCTACAACAATAAGCAAAACTAAGATTTGAACCAAAGGTCTCTGACTTCAGATCCAATCTTCTGATCCAGCACAGATTGGTTAGAATGCTATACATGCATGTGTTGCTTAGGTTATGTAAGTAGCATCATACTGCATGTGAGCAGATAACTTCACAGAAGAAACAATTGAGTACCATGGGATAGAAATTACTCTATATTAATCAGAAAATTTTTCCTAGAGGAGAGCTGAAACATTAGAGGAGCCAAAAACGCAAATCAAGAAGTGATGTCAGAGTATGGTTCCTATGTTCAACATATCTGCTAATTCTCTTATTGTTAGCTCTAGACCCATCTTTCTTCCTTCTTTTTAAGAGATTTTTCACAACTGGAATAAACTCTTTGATGATTCTTGACAGCACAATATTATCTGAATTTCCTAATTAAATACAGTAGATAGATTTTCCTCATCTTGTTCTTATTTTATTTTATTTTATTTTCAGGTTTAGATTATTTCCTTTCTATCTTCCCCACTCCCTCTCCCCACCCCACTGAGAAAGTAAGAAAAACAAAACCTTTGTTAAAGATGTGTATAGTCAAGTAAAACAAATTCCTGCAGTGGCCATGTCCAAAAACAAATAAATAGATAAATAGATTTCCATCTGAACTCTGAGATTATTACCTCTCTATCACAAAGTGGGAAGCTCGTTTTACTATAAGTCCCTTGAAAGTGTGATGGGTCACTGTGTCAATTACAGTTCCTAAGTCTTTCAGAATTGTTTGTCTTTAAAATATTGTTTTCATATATAAATTGTTCTCCTTTTTCTGCTCATATCACTTCACATCTGTTCATTTAAGTCTTTCAGGGTTTTCCCAAACCATCCGTTTCATCATTTCTTATAGTATTGTATCCCATTGCACTCATGTACTATAAATTATTCAGTCATTCTTCAATTAATGAGCACCACCTCCATTTCCAAATCTTTGGCACCACAAAAAGAGCTGCTATAGTCTATACAAATGGGTCCTTTTCCTTCTTCTTTTATCTTTATAGGATATAGACCTAATAGAGTTTTTACTGGATCAAAGGGTATGTTCAATATCTTTTGAGGCATAGGTCCAGTTTGCATTCCAGAATGGTTGGACCAGTTCACAACTCCACTAACAGTGCATTAAAATACACAGATTTTTTTTTTAATTTGTGAAATGCTCCCATTAGTGAGAGCCATCAAAGCACTGAAGTTCTCCACCTACTCCTACAAGCAGCTGGGCAAAGAAGAGGCCACCCAAGTATAGACTGGTCTAGAATGAGCTTCATTGTAGCTTCTTAGGTAGCTTCATTCTTCAACTAGAAGTAAAGGCTTGGGGGCTGTCAGCCATGGAGAACGATCAACAGCTACAAAACTTTTTCTGGTCCCTTGTCTGTGTGGCAAGACACAGGGTCTGAGAGTGCTTCTCACATGAACAAGATCTGTATACAAGACAAGGATAAAACACCATTAGAGGATCCTAGAATCAACCATATATAGGATCTAGAGTTGGAAGGGACTGTAGAGACTATCAGATCCAACCCTTTTGTTTTAGAAACTAAAGTAACTGAAGTAGACAAAGGTTAAGTGACTTGCCCAGGATCATACAAGAAATGTCTGAAGCACGATTTGATCCTAATCCTGCGTCTGTTCCCTATTGATGATCTATAATTCTTGCCTTCCATAAAATGACTTTCTTTCCATCTGAAAATATGATTGAAGAAACAATTGTATTTATACTTAGCTTTGGGTCTTCTGCACAGTCTCTAGATGGAAAATGCCTGTCAAGTCTTCCTACTGCCATCTACTGTGCCCTTTATGTATCACAAGTCCATTTTCTTCAATATAGTCACCTTACAGAAGTGAAAGAAGAGAATGAGAGTTCTTACTGGCAATTACAAAAATTACCACTACTTCATTAGAGGGTCCCACCTTCTAATCAAAGGTAAAAAAAGATGTGGCTTTGAAACAGCTTAAGAAATTTTTTAGATTGCGTAGCTAGCAAAAAAGCAGAGCTTTTAACCCCGGGATCAAAGATTTCTAATCCTGTCCCCAAAGAAGCAATGTATCCAGGAAAACACTTTCCCAGGCCTAAACACAGACTCATCAAGACACTAGGATTTAAATGTCTTTAATCAATATTTTCCAGGTAGTCTCATAAGATAAGACTGAGCAACAAGACCCCCAAATTTCAGAAAGACTTCCAAAAACAAAAATTCTTTGGAAGGACCATCCTCCTTTTCCCACTTTCTTACTGAGTAGGTCATTTTTTTTTCCAAATTACTATTGTTCATCTCTTTTCTTCACCCAGTTAAAGGAGTCCCCGTACCCTCTTTCTATTTCCAGCAAAATAACAAAAATCTAAATCAAGAAAACAAAAAGATACCAGTTCTGTTCTCCAATACTACAGTTATATCTTTATTACAATAATTATTCTGCTAGCTCCTACCACAAGATTATCATTGAAAGATCAGTGAGAACTAGAAGGGACAAGCATGCATCATGCACGAAATGTAAAAGAAAAGAGTGAAGAGAATGGATCTATGATAGCTAGTAAAAGAAGGAAAGCATTTAAGAGATAAATTAACAAGGGACAGAGGCTGCTCAAGTGAAATAGAGAGCCAGGCATGGAGATGGGAAGTCCTGGATTCAAATCTGATCTCAGATACCTCCCAGCTATGTGACTCTAGGCAAATCATTTAATCCAGTTGTCAGCCCTTACCACTCTTTTGCCTTGGGATCAAGAGACTGTATTGATTCTAAGACCGAAAGTAAGGGTTGAAAAAAAAATTTTTTAAAGAAAGTTGAGAGCTGGTGAAAAAGAAAAATTGTTAAGAATGTCAGAAAGGGTTCATCTGTGCTTCTAACTAGAAAAATAAAGATCAGATGATGAACAGCTACGAGACAACTTTACCTATCTGCCCTCGCTGTTGTTTTCTCACTGGGATATGAATATTGCTGAAAGACAAATTCACATTCTCTGCATGATATCTGCATCACTCTGTGAATGATCCCAGACTTGTTTTATTTATTGAAAAGAAACTCTGGATTTAACACTTGGCTTTTAATAGTTGGGAAGTTGCAGTCTTCCTGATTGATGTGTGGGTCTGGTCATATCCTCTCCTCAAAAATCTTCAGCAGCCCCCTAATGACTACTTGAGGAAAAAAGATCTTTAAATATCTTAGTCTGTTATTCAAGGCCTTCCATTGTGTCATTGTGTACTGGATAAGTGGATGAGTGTATGTGTGTATGAGAGAAAGAGACAGAGAAACAGAAACAAAGAGAGAGATAAACATCCAATACATCTGTCTTTCCATTTTTATTTTACACTTTCAAAAATTTATCCATGCTCTAACCAAAATGAACTACTAGCTCAGCAATGGCGAACCTATGGCATGGGTGCCAAAGATGGCATGTAAAGGGCTCTCTGTGGGCACTAGGCCTCCCTCCTCCCCCACCTCCCCACCCCAAAGTTTGTTACTAGAAAGGCAGAGGGACTCTAGTGGAACTGCTCCTCTCCCCCTCTCCACTGTACCTGATGACGTTTTTTCACACCACCCACCCTTCTGCCAAGCAACCAATGGGAGTGCACAGTGGGTAAGGTGGGCAGCTCACAGGTGGCAGAGCTGGAGGGAAGCAGAGTGCTCAGACCACTCCCCTCCCCCTCTCTATGCTTGCTGAGGACATTCCTCACTTCACCTGACCAGCATCCCAATAGGAGTTCTTTCTCTCTCCCCTGTATGGGGCATGGCATATGGTCTGGGGGGTAGGGGGAAATGGCACAGCACTCGGTATGGGGGGTGGGGTGGGGGTAGAGTCCAGCACTCCTTCTCTAAAAGGTTCACCATCACTGTACTAGCTGTTGTTCCGTCTAAACTACTCCCTCCTATCTCAATGTATTTGCTCAAATCAATCTCGAAGTCAAAAGGATTCCTACCTTTCCCTTACCCCCTATCTCCATCCTATGATATTCTTCTCCTTCTAATTCTAGTTCAGCTGTTGTGCCCTCCATGAATCTTTCCCTGATTTCCCCAATTAGAAATCATCCTTTAAACTCTAAAGTCATTCTCTTCCACTTATCCTAAACATTCACCATCTTCTATACATCATCATAATTATTTGTATATATGTCTTATCCCCCCATAAGATTAGATGGAAGGGACTAAGTCATTTTTCATGTTCTGTTTTTATTAATAAATGCTTATTGAATTGAATGACAGTAGTAAAATTTTTATTGCTTTCCACCAAAAAAAGTGAGGCTGTTAACTGGGTTCTGAGAAGCACATAAGCTTATCTGGAGTTAAGATTTGAACCTAGGCCCTCTGACTCCAGAGACAGCACTTTCTCCACTGTTCTACATGGGCGAGAAAGTCCTTTCACTAACTCTTGTTCTGGACATAAATGTGTTAGCTGTTTAAAGAAATTGTTTTTCCCTCTCCTCTCTCCCAATATTTTTAATCTCCTATGGGAAAATAAGAATAGAATAAGACAACCCAGGGAAGTGTATAACATTTGCATAGTGACTGAATTTTAGAGTTAGAATTTTGATGAAAGTTGTTTTAATCTGGATCAACTAAGTGGCTCAGTAGATAGAAAGCCAGGACTAAAGACAAGAGATCCTAGGCTCAAATCTGGCACCCGACACTTCCTAGCTGTGACCCTAGGCAAGTAATTTATCCTCAGTTGTGTAGCCTTTACTACTCTTCTGCCTTGGAACCAAAACTTAATGTCAATTCTAAGACAGAAGATAAGGGTTTAAAAAACCTATAGTTTCCATTTGAAAGTAATTGGGAAGAGTTTAGTTTAAAAAGACTGAAAACAATTAATTTTCTTTTTAGTGCTATTTGATTATCAAAACTCAATGTTTTGTTTCAAATTATTTGACTATTTTAAATCAAAAGAAGAGGAAACCTCAGGTCAAGAGAGTGAAGAGAGTTGCCATTTTTGTGACATGGAGTCCCCCAGGGGAAATTTGTCTCAAGGGTTCCACAGTAACATATGGTCACTCATATTATATTATATTATATTATATTATATTATATTATATTATATTATATTATATTATATTATATTATAATTTTCATTATGGTTTGTATTAGTAGGCTATAGTAGTTTGCAAATAGCAACTTGCAAGTGAAGAGAATTGTAATTGGCATCACTGAGAAAACACATGGCCAGAAACCAAGTTGGGTGGCTAATGTAATAAAAAAGAGGGATAAATGGAAAACATCCAGAGTATTCCATTGGTATCCATGAGATATTTAGAGAACCAGAGAAAGGCCTCTATTGTACTAGAGAGCTCCTTTATGGAGGATTTATGAAGGACATGGGCAAGAATCACATATGATGAGAAGGAGCAGAAGAGCCTGAAAACTGACTAGATCATGTATACATAGAATTAACAAAGTATTGTCATCCTATTTATTAATAATCTAGTTCTCCATATGCCAACTACATCTTTCATTTTTCAGGAGCCATCTTAAGGGGGGTTGGTTGAGTTATCTTTTATTTAATATTCTGTGTGAAGAGGGAAATCAAGAAGGAGGCTAGGGGAATGACAGCCAACGCCCCTAAAAGGGCTATATTTAATTTTTTAAAATTTGGCCCTCTATTGTCAAGTAATAGCTGGTCTTGCAACATTGATGCCACCACATACCTATAATTCATGAGTCAGCAATTTAAGCGAGAGAATTTTAATTTATGTTATAGAGCGTCCTTCACAGAGGAAGTACAAGGCACAGTCTGTCCCATTAGGCACCTGGCCAGGGATCATTAATTCAGAACATTTCAGAAAAGGGATACTTTTTAATCATTTTTCCACGGAAGTGGAGCTACCCATACTTTGGCTCATTTAAGAAACAAATCAGTCAGATATAGTACACGAAGTAACATAAACACCAATAGTCTCGCTTGGGCCACTCGGTCATCTGCAGGTTTTTAGAGGCCAAGAGGTACAATGGAAAGATGACTATATTTGTTGCAACTTTGCCATTTTAGTCATTTAGTTTCTAGGAGCCTCTCTTCAGCTACAAAATGAAGAGGATAACTTATTAACTATTTCACAATTTTTACGAGAAAAGTGGGCTTGTAGTTAGGAAGACCTGAATTTGAATTCCCCCTTAGACACTTAGCTGTGTGAATATGGGAAAGGCACTTAGCATCTCTAGATCGCAATTTCTTTATCTGAAAAATGGGAATAATAGCACCTCAAAATATTGTAAGAATCATTAAATGATTACATTAAATAAGACAATGGCTGCTTTTATGAAGGTCCCTTTAATCATTCTATATAAAATCATTTCCTTCAAATATAATCACCTCGGTTTGTTGCTGTTTTTGCTTTTGGAGGGACAATTCATTTAGACTTGTGACTTTACTGATAATTGGGAGCTCCTATGGAGGAAATTCCTTCTACTAAAATGCCAATCAGTCAATCAGTTCTGCAACTTATAGACCAGTGATGGCAAACCTTTTAGAAACCGAGTGCCCAAACTGCAACATCATGCTGTATGTGAGTTTGCCCCCTCACCCCAGACAGAGGAGGGAGGAAGCACTCCCATTGGGCTGCTAGGCAGAGGGTGAGTGATGTGAAAAATGTCCTTGGGCATGGTGGAGAGGGGGAGGAGAGCAGCCCCTTCTGGCACACATGCCGTAGGTTCACCAACACAATTTTAGACTCATCTGAGGCTAGACTAGAGTCTAGTCTTAGAGAGATTCCTGGCTAAATAACATGTCTATTGATACACAATTATCCCTATCCTCATGGAATCAGAACTTGAACCCAAGTCTATCCAACATCTTTAACGATGGGATTTGGTCTTCAAGAAAAGTCATATTTGTGAAAATTAATGTTCATTCAGTGTTCTGGTATCTTTAAATGTCAGCATTGAAAGTATCAGTTCATCATCAGTAAATATTTGCTGAATGCCTAGTAACTCTGCCGACAAAGCCAGGTACTATTATGAATTTCATTCAAGACCTGCTAAGGAGGTGAGAAAAACATCCATAAAAGTAGAGTCTGAAAACAACTCTAAATTTTGGCTCCATGCCAGAGCTTAAGACAAACATAGTCTACTTATCAATGAATCAATGAATTCCCAAATTTTTACTCAGCATTGACTTGTAGATGAGCACACAGTGCCTTGGCAATGGTGCAGTGAAAGATGCAGACCCTGCCCTCAAGGACCACTTGAAATAAAAGAAACAATAAATATTCTACTGTGTAACATGGACTTGGCCTGTTATGTTTTCCCACACCTTGTTTTCTCTTGAAAGTGAAAGGCATCTGAGGGCCAGCACAGGTTAATGGATGGACTATTGAACTTGGAGTCAAGAGGTGAGGGTTTAAATTCCAAGCCAAACCATTAGAAGCTGTATAATCATGAACAAATCTCTTAAGTTCTCAGAGTTTCTGATAAATAGAGATGAGATTACTTTTACTAACTATCTCATAGCGAGGTAAGAGTTCTTTGTAGACATTAAAATGGTATAAAGGTAAATAGTGTCAGGAACCATAATTTCTTCAATGTAGAAAACTCCAAGTTGGGGACTCTCCTGACAGGAGGCAGCTAAATAGTAGTAAATAGTAAATAGTAGTAAATAGTATTCGTAGATAGTAGAATAGGTAGAACACTGGATATGGAATTGGGAAGACCAAAGTTCAAATCCATTCTCATACACATTAGCTGTGTGAGCAAATCACTTAACCTCTGTCTCTATCGGTTTTCTTGAACTTGAAATGATCATAATGATAGCATCTTCCTCATAGGGTTGTCGTAAAGATAAAATGAAATAATATCATGAGGAAACTGAGGCTGAGAAGTTAAGCAATTTGCCCAGAGTCACACAGATGGTAAATAAATGTCTGGTATGGGTTCTGAATTCAAGTTTTCCCAATTGTAAGTACTGCATGTACTCTATATATTATACCACCTTGATGCTACTTTAACAATAAGGTTGTACCCACTTTAAAATATATTTTATCCAGCAGCTGGGTGGCTCAGTGGATAGAAAGCCAGACCTAGAGATTAAAGGTCTTGGGTTCAAAATTGACCTCAAACATTTCCTAGCTATGTGTCTATGGGCAATTCACTTAACCCCAATTGCCTATAGTCCTTGCTGCTCTTTTGCCTTGGAACCAATACTTAGTATTAATTCTAAAATAGAAGGTAAAACTTTAAAAATATATGTATGTAGATAGATACACACATAGTAGTATATATAGTAGTATTAGTGTATTTATATATTTGTATGTATTACTGTTTTACTATCTATTGCTATAGATGTACTATTATATACTTAATATATTATATATTTATGTATATATGTACATATATATGTATATCTTTAAATAACTTATCCATGGGCACACAGCTGGTTGATTTCAGAGATGAGGCTTGAACCAAGGTATTCCTGATTCCAGTATGTTATCAACTATGCTACAAAAAGAAAATGAATCTACCACGTAACTCCAGCCGATTGCCTGAGACCCATTCTGGGTAAATTGGGGAGCAGGCTTCTTAGGGCATCTCCTTTATACTTTATATGGCTTTTGAGGGGAGGGGAGGGGTTAAATTCATTTGAATTGACCTTATTGAGTGGAATTAATTTATGTAACTCTACTGCAAGTTCTCCATCCTAAAAGTACAGAAAGGACTTATTACATCAGAAAAGCTGACCTGGCAGAGCTGGGTGGGGTTATTAAGTGCTCTTACCATATATGACTTATCCTTCTACTTCAGTACTGGTAGAGTTCTGTTAAACATCATATTTCAGAACTGTCTGCAGCATTGTCTTTTGCATTCTCTCTTCTTTCTTCTCACCCCTGTACCTACAACATACTACTCTCTATCTCCCCCCCCAAAAAAATTTTATTTAACAATGAACAAAATGAAATTGAAAATGGGAGGAGTTCTGTGTGTATTTTTGCTTAAATGAAGAAATCAAGCCACCTATAAACTGCCCCCATCTCACCTACTTTCTTTCCCAAGATCCCCTTACCTTTCCTCCATTTACAAATGTAGAGAAATTTGTGTCCCTCCATTTACAGTCTTATAGCTGAAAACCCTAGCAGCGTGACGGGTTTAATTAGGGAAGTGGGAAGCCCATTGACAGTCAGAGGTTCTTCATAGTATTTGGAAGCATCTTCACATCTTAAAAGAAGAAAATAGAGAAGAAAGATTCTCTTCCTGAACTAGGGGACATTGCAGTGGTAGTGGAAGCAACGATAATAGCAATAATCTCAGGATAACTACCAGAACAAGAGCAAATCACAGCGAGGACACATACGGATACATGTAATATGTATGTACATTTATACATATATTTGGGAGATTTTAGGGGTTTTTTTCCCCTCGCAATTTATTTTGTGTTGTTCTGCTGGGATTTTCAAACCCTTCTCACTCTTTTCCTGAAGTTTTCATCCAGCAGAATCGTTTCGGGAAAGCATCAAATATACAAACCCTCCCCTTCCTGCCCCTTCCCACCGTATTTTTTTTTTCTCCGCCCTACCTAAGAGCCCAGAAGTTCCAGTATTAGGATTCCACCCGGTGAGAAGGGAAGGGGCTCCAGGGGATTGCGCGACTTGGAAGACCCGGTCTTTGAGTTTCGCAGAATCGAGTGGGCTCACCAGGGGCATCCGCAGCCGCACAGCCCCCTCGCCCTTATCCTACTGCCAGGCCAGCCCTGCACCCCTAACCTGTTCTCTTGGGTCTTCCGAGGCTTTGGAGCCGCCTCTGCACCCGCTCCCCCTCCTTAACTTTCTAAATAGCTTCAGGGAAGAGGCGGGGTGGGAGGTGCGGTTAAAAGTCTGGAAACAGGTGTCTAAAACTTAAAAAGCTCAGAGGCGCCTCTCCACTTCCCAACTCGGTGAGTCAGAGAGAAGCACACACGCCACACCAGCCGGACAGCGGGGGGAGCGAGAGAGCGAGGCAGCTCAAAGAGGTGGCAGTGGCCGGTGTTTTCCCGAGCCACCGACACCTGACCGGCAGAGTTGGGGGCTGAGCCCGCCGCTGGCCCCCCAGCGCAGCCTTTTCCGCCCCGGCCACACTCTGAACTGCCCTTCGATAACCAGCAGCGGGGTGCTGCCGACACAGGTAAGGATCTTTCCACTCCCTAGACTAGAGCTTAGGAAGAACCCGTAGCTCCGGATTGCCTTGGAGGGGCGGCGGGTGACCTGGGGATGAATTCCTGTACGAATCCGGCTTGCCACCAGGGATTTTAAGGGTCTGGGGGAATCGAAAGAGAAAAGAAGAAATGGACTGTGGTCGGAGCTAGACCTCAAGTTGCACCCCTAGACAGGCAGAGGCGAGATCTGAATAGCCTCTAGAGGGGCCAGTTCTTCAGAGTGTCAACAAGTCTTTCTTCAACCTAGTTCCGAGCTCGGCTTTTCAACTAGTGCTCTAGCGTGGGGTCGCAGGCTCAACTCGGAGCCCTCACAAGTCACCGAACTAGGAAAAGTTGAATGGGGACACTAGGGTGGGGGAGGAGGGCCGTAAATCGAGGTGACGCGGGAGAGGGGAGGGGAGGAACACTGATCGTTCCGTGGCAAGAACAGCAGAAAACGCGCGGATGGGACAGCCTTCCCGCATTTGGGGTCATTTCATTATTTGATCAATCTGACACTGAGCTGAGAACGAGAAATCACTCTTTAAAAATTTAAACTAAAACGGCAATGAACGCATAAGAGAACACTTTTACTGTTTCTTCTCCACAGCCACCTTTGCAAAGGATAATACCAGCTTCCTGCAAGGTTGGTGGAGAAAGGTCAGGATTAAAGGAAAGAAACTGACCCATACATGGCTCTCTTTATAGGATAGCCTCAGCTCAACGGCTACTTTTAAAAACATCTTCCCTCCCCACCTCAAAAAAGACAAATAAGCTTTCCAAACAGATAGAGCATTCGTTCACCCTTGGGTGTTCTCTAGCCGGAAGGTGTTGGGTATATTATTTACAATAGGCTTATGGGCAGTTTTCATTGTGACGAAAAAATGTTTTCTTTACAAGTTGCCTCATTCAGCAGGAGAAAGGACGGGGGGGGGGGGGCAGTAAATAACGAAGCATCGTATATTCAGATTTCCTGAAAAATCGACACATAAAATGTTTGATACCTCCTATAGAGTCTTGGGGTTCTGGCAACATCCATTCTCCTAACCCTAAATCAGTCCCGTGTGCTCCTTAGCTTCGGTTTGGTCAGTCAAAATTACTGGCTGAGGAAGTCTGGAGGGACTAGTTGAGGGAGTTGATCCAGGCCCAGGGCTAGAAGCTCAATGTGAGTGTCAGATGCTGACCCAGTGTTGGCCATTACTCTCCTTGGATTACTGGCAGAAAGGGAAGAAGGTGCAGAGTTCAACGTTTCTCTTTTCTGGAACTGAATAATCTTTTGATTCACCCAGTGTTGTCTCAGGCGGCCAGGATGCCTCAACTCGCCCTCTGGCAGTGGCACTCCATAATTGCAGGGTAGTTTAGGGTGAGAACAAAGTCTATGGATCCCAACACCCAGGTCATGAGGGTGGCTCCAGTTTTGATAAGAGTTTTGAGAACATTTGTACTCTGCTTAACTCAAATCATTCTAACCTTTGACACTATGAGTTTTTTGGAGATGAATCTTTAAATCTGCAGTTTTGCTTTGGGGAATCCTTTTGTTTCTGAAATCAATAAAAGGATAATTTGTTCCTCAAATCACAACCAACTGACCTCTAGGTCAAAGAATGGAAACAATATTCAAAGACTGAGCTGGAAAAGTCCCAATCCAACTTCCACCCTCTCTCAGTTTATAGATGGGAAGGAAAAGGAATAAGCATTCATATAACACCTCCTGTGTATACTAGGTACTGTACTAAGTGACCCTGTGAGATAGGTGCTATTATTTATCCCCATTTTACATTTGAGAAAATGGAAGCAATTAGAAGTTGAGTGATTTGCCCAGGGTCACACAGCTATTAAGTTTCTGAGATCAGCCTTGAACTGAGGTCTTCCTGATTCCAGACTCAGTGCTCTATCCAGTGTGCCACCAGCTGCCTCTAATGAGGAAAGTAAGGTCCTCAAAGTGGTACACTAAGTGATAGAGAGGAATAGAAACCAGGTGTTCTGGCTCTAATCTAATAATAGCCAGCATTTGTAAACATTTTAAAGTTTGTAAATCGCTTTGCATTTTAAGTCATTTGATCTAGTCAACTTCCCATTTTGTCATTCTGTCCCAGTTCCCTACTGGGGAAGATGTCAAAAATTTAACCCCCCTAACAGTGATAGGCAAACTTTTTAAAGAGGGGGCCAAAGGAAAAGAAATGCTCATCTGCCAGTCTTTTTCTAAAGCAACTCTTTCGAAGTTTCATTGTATTATATCCTATTCATTGTATTCGGCAGATTAGGAATAATGTCCCAGGGCTGGATAGAACATTTCAGGGGGCCGCATCTGACCCATGGGCTGTATTTTGCCCATCACTGCCCTATGATCTATCTAGTCAGGAAATTCCACCCTGTGAAAATAACTCCATGCCCTTTTAAAATGAGGATCAGAGACTTGGGCCATAGGAAACACTAGAAATTTTTGAGTTTCATAATCTGACTTTTTATTTTAAATCCATTTCTTCTTTTGTTTGCTTTAAGTTTACCTACTTATATACTCCCAATAACGTAATAAGAATAGAAACTCAAAGAAGGCATCTAATTCATTCATGACTTCCAGGAAGGTCTTTGTATAAATACAGCTAAGACTTCTTTACTTTCTTCCAGTTTCCCATTTTCAAACTGTATTGTGCTAGATGTTTCAGGATTCAAGTGTAAATTATATAGCTTTTGCCATATTTGTGACCTTCTCCAGATCTCTTCTGGTTTAGTGGACCAATATGGTATTTGATGATGTCAGTCAAAAGGTGCCCAGTTGCCTGCAGTATAACACTGTAATGAGAATAAATTTGTTTGAGTGCTTTCTTTAGTGGTGAAGCAGGACAAAACATGCTCAAACTCAGGAACACAGAAACTTTTGAGTAAGAGAAGGATGTTAGATTCACTCCCAGCTTATAATGGGTGGAAAACAGGTTACTCATCAGGATAGTATGGTGGGCGGTCCTTTTTTTTAAAAGGGGGATGATTATGACAGGAGGTGTGCAACTATATGTAAATGAAAACTGTTCATATCCTGTGATGTGACAGTTGGCTCTTGATACTGCCCAAAGTGTGAATTTCCCCATCCTTTCCCACCAGTTTTCATAGATTACCATATAGCCAAAATAAGCTGTGGTTATTAATGAACCAAAATAATACTGTTGGGTCAGCATTATAAGTGATTATTAGATCATATTCTGTACTATGGTTTTTATAATTTATCACCTCTTTGGAATATTTTCAAAATTAAAGCCAGTGATTTAGGCTGTAAAAACACTTTCTAGTTCAAAAATATCACCCTAGAAAGTGACTCCTGAATGTTAATGGGGCTCAATCAAAATCTTACTGAGTGACTATTGGACCTAAGAGGACTGGAGACCTATTGTTTTGCATTCAGTAAAGGCAGTGATTCCCAAAGTGGGTGCCACCACCCCCTGGTGGGTGCTGTAGCGATCCAGGTGAGCGGGTGATGGCCATAGGTGCATTTGGGGGTGGTGAATAACTGTAAGGGGGCAGTGATACTATGTGACAGGGAGTGCTAAGTAATATTTTTTTCTGGAAAGGGGGCGGTAGGCCAAAAAAGTTTGGGAACCACTGAGTAAAGGGAAGGAGTTCCCTTTGGAGAAACTTTTCCCAGAGGTCTTTGTATATAAACCTACATCACTGGTACCAACTACTCTTATATGTCAAATTCTGAAATAACAATGATCTTTTTAGGATGTTTAACCATGAGGGGGACTTGACTCAGTTTCAGTGAGATGGCCTCATTCAAGTTGTTTCTTGACCGTGTGACTCACCAATCCTGAGCCTCTCTGCCTTTAAGGCAAACTTGGTCCAGGATGGAATATATCCCAATGGTGGAACCTAAACCTGAACTCTTTGGTTTTTGTGGTTAACAAAATGGAGAGATGCCTGAGTTCAGCTCTATTAGCTGCAAAATGTCTGAAAATATTCCCCATATTCTCAAACTGTGCTGCAAAACCCCCTAAAATACCAAAGTTTGAGGTTTTTAAAAGGAACCTTGTGTTGTTAGTAAGCATTACAAATAATTATTTTAGAGGATTTCACTACAAAAGTTCTACCAAAGTTTTGTTTAAACTGCAGCGTTCTTACCATTGGGAAACCACTGCCTGAGATGCTTCTGTAACCCCTCCGCTCATTGGGGTACTAAAACTGAAGTTTGAAGGGGTTTCTCTCAAATGATTGTATGATTAAATTGCCACAGAAGGAATTCTCCAGACGAGCTAAGTACTTGTAATTAGCTCATTCTTCAGAGAACACATTAAAACTTGTCCAAGATAGCGTGGGTACTATCCATTTAATCCTTATAACAAACAAAATCGCCCCGAAGTTGCTTTTAGCGCTTTTGTTGGTACTGTCGAGATTGCTCAAGTGCTGGTGTTTGCTTGCGGGGGGAGATTTAAGAGAGTTTGCTCAGCTGAGACTCAGCAGTCCAGCTCAGCCCTTTCTTTAGTCCAGTTTTGCTCATGCTCTTGCTACCGTTCCCGTATTGATGCTCTTCCTTTTTGTCTCATAGTGCGAAGCCCAAAGAAGAGAAGATGGACTGGAGCACTCTACAGACTATTTTGGGGGGTGTCAATAAACACTCCACCAGCATAGGCAAAATCTGGCTCACTGTCCTCTTCATTTTCCGCATTATGATCCTGGTCGTGGCTGCCAAGGAGGTGTGGGGAGACGAGCAGGCTGATTTTGTCTGCAACACTCTCCAGCCGGGATGTAAGAATGTGTGCTACGACCACTTCTTCCCCATCTCTCACATCCGACTCTGGGCTCTGCAGCTGATCTTTGTGTCGACCCCCGCACTTTTGGTGGCCATGCACATCGCCTACCGGAGGCATGAGAAAAAGAGAAAGTTCATCAAGGGAGAGATCAAGTCAGAATACAAAGACATAGAAGAAATCAGGAGACAAAAGTTTCGCATTGAAGGAGCCTTGTGGTGGACCTACACAAGCAGCATATTCTTCCGAGTCGTCTTTGAAGCGGTCTTCATGTACGTGTTCTATTTTATGTACAACGGATTCTCCATGACTCGAATGGTGAAATGTAATGCTTGGCCCTGTCCCAATACTGTGGACTGCTTTGTTTCCCGACCCACTGAAAAGACAGTGTTCACTGTTTTCATGATTTCGGTGTCCGGAATTTGCATACTGCTAAATGTCATTGAATTGTCTTATCTGCTGATAAGATATTGTTCTGGGAAGTCCAAGAAGCCGGTTTAAATAATTGCCCAACCGCCGGATGAAAGGTAGATGAGACAAAATGGATGTGGCAACTTCTACTAGCTGTCAGGACACAGTCACCAATATTTCCCAAAGTAAAGAATAGAAACCTTTTTTTTTTTTTTTTAATGTCATTAATTGAAACCCCTGTAGTCCTCATCTGACACTCCTGATAACAGTGCCAGTGATCTCCAGGTGGAGATTTACTCTTAAGTCCTCCCAGAAAGGTCTGATTCTATCTATTTTTAGCTTTTTGTTCTTTAAAACAAAAGTTAGCTGCAGTGACACTCTGTACTGGGAGCATTTGTTCCAAGATGCTTTTCTTTTTTAAAAGTGGAAATGTACTGTTGTTTCTCTAACTGCGATGGGGGGGAGGGGAGGGGAGGGGAGGGGAGGGAACACTAGAGCCTGGAAGGTCTGTGGGGGTGAATTCAATCTCTTCCTTTCACTAATTAGCCACAAATTAAAGCTTTAAAAGTCGGAATTGGGGACTTTAAAAAATGAAGCATGATATTTGAGAGTTCATTTCTAAAGTCATACAGTTACCCAATGCTACAATTTTCATTAAGCCAATGGCAGGGAGGGGTCTTTAGTGTTAAAATAAAATAACATCCTTTTTACCTATGATTGAAAAAATGCCCATCATACTCTGAACCATTAGGGGATGTTTTCCTCCTATTTCAAACCCTCAACTTTGTGAAAAGTAAATGACAATGATTAGCTACTATCTTTTAATTGTCTTTATTTAAAATACGGCCTTTTGGTCATAGATAACTTGCAGTGAAACAAATAAGGCCTCCAAAATATTGGTGATGTAAGTAATAACAGCATGTCAGCATCTCTCAAGAGCTTATCTTATTAGAAATACCCACAGAAAAGTGCTTACGCTTGATTCATAGTAGCAGTTTGCTGCAAACCCTAAAAGAGGAATGTGAGAATTCATAAACAAAAAACAAAAAAACAAAACTAGGCTTAAACTTGGGTGTTGGTGAACATCCAGGATCAGATGGTAATCAGTTGGATTCTCTCATAGCACATCCTGTATTCCCCTATGACATTAGTCTTCATTTAGTGTCATTATAATGATGGCCTTAAAATGGTAATTATTTTATTATAATATGTTCTGAATACTGTGAGCTCCTTGAGGACAAGGGCTGTTGTCATTTTCGTCTGTGTCTCCAGCATCTTGATTATAGTGAGTGCTTAGTGAATATCCGAATTGGGAATTAGATCAATCTTGAATATTAAACATAGGAAGTTCAGTTATGTTCAATCATTTGTTTCCTCTAAGAGTTCATAGGGAACAGAAAAACACAAAAACAGGAATGTTGAAAGGGTGATGAAGAAAAGACAAAACTAATGATTAGATAAATACATCTGGGGTATAAAATATGGTTCGCAGTTCCATTAGGGCAAGTGGAATCCCAATTTCTCTTTATTGCATAATATGGTTCTCAAACAGAAGTACTTGACTCATTGCAAGGAAAGATAGTTTCCTATCACCAGTTGTAGCATTGGGAAACCTTTTGTAATAATGTCTTTTTTTTACTTGTGAGTTCATAACTAAAATAATTGTGTAATATCTAAAATTTTACTTAAAGTATTACAAGGCATAATTGAGTCATGCAGATAGCTCTTTTCAATAGATTAAATTTTTAATAAAACAGCAACTCAACTTTACCTGTAACCTATTTTGTATATAATTATGTTTCTATTTTGCATTTCATGCCAAAAGTTTTTCAAATGTATGATGTTACAGCATGTCTACACCATGCCAGTACTCTTCTGCTCCAGCTACATACAAATCCCCACAAGGAAGGCTGGTAGAAGGGGAGTTCATTCCCCTTTGTTTAAGGGTTTCTCATATACCCAATCATTTTTATTCAGTGAGAAATGGGGACCTTTTGTCATGAGAGGTCTATATTGATTGTATAAGTTTAGGGTTTCCAGGTCATGATAGCCTTTGGCAAATACAGCTTAAAGCACACTGAATTGGGTTTTAAATTATCCATTTGGCTACTAGCTGAGTCATAGTCACCAAGAAATTAAAATGGGGGAAATTGACCAGAGCAAAATCAAAAATATATACAATATGCTTTCTATGGCATTTTCTTTCTGTATTTATTTGTAACCAAAGCTGGTTTTATAAAGTTGTTTTTTGTTCTTTGGTGTACATTTCCATGGGAAATAAACCAGATGGACCAGCCCTTTGTACCTGTGTGTGAGGTTGTACTATATTCATGAAATCCTGCCAGCTTGTCTGACCTGTTATAGACGCTACCAAAATTCAGATTACTCTTAGTTATATGTCCTCTTCTCAAAGGCAATAATAATAAAGATGATGATGATGGTGATTTATGATGCTGACCTTGTCCTTTCAATAGGAAGGGCCTTAAATCCCAGAACTTCAAAGGAATTTAACAAATTTACACACGGATAATTACTAGCATTATTTATGGGAGAAGGTACAAGAGGAAAATTTGTAATGCTATGAATTTATGAACTAGTTTTAGATAAGAAGATAAACATTTAAGCAATATGGATAAAAATCTGTTTTATGCTCTTATATCTCCCACAATGCTCAGCAGTGCCTTGTACATAGTAGATATTCAATAAATATTTGTTTATTGACACAACTTGTTTGAGTTATGCTAAGTCAATTACATGTGCTGAATTTGGGTAACACAGTACAATTCAGGTGATATTTCCTACTACAGGATAGTGAGTCATGGTCTAACCTGTTGCCTCAGACAGAGTAAGCACTTCTTGAATATATTATTAATTCATTCCATCCTGATCTAGCCCACAAAAGCTATCTAATCCAATTCACAGGTCACTAGTCAGTCAATAAACATTTTTTTAAGCACATACTATATCAGGCATTATGTTAAGCACCAGGGATACAAATGTAAAAAAAGAATAAGTCTTTGCCTTCAAGGAACTTAAAATATAATGGCAGAAGACAATATACAGAAGGAAGCTGAAAGGAAATGGGAATGACAGGAAGAAAGATACTCAGGAGGGTGGGAATGATGGATTCCAGTCCAAAGAAGTACAAGTTTGTAGGAAATGAAGAGATGTCAGCCGGGAGCCCCCTTAATTCTTTTTAATTTATGTTCTTTATTTTTTTTAATTTTTTATTTTTAAAAAAATTTTCCATGGTTACATAATTCATGTTTTTACTTTACCTTTCACCACCTCAAACTACCCCCACCTGGAGCTAATTCACATTTCCACTGGTTTTAACATGTGTGGTCAGTCAAGACTTATTTACATATTATTGATAGTTACATTGGTGTGGTAGTTTCGAGTCTACATCCCCAATCATGTCCTCATCAACCCAAGTGTTCAAGCAGTTGTTTTTCTTCTGCGTTTCCACTCTTGCAGTTCTTCCTCTGAATGTGGGTAGCATTCTTTTCCATAAATCCCTCAGAATTGTCTTGGGTCATTGCATTGCTGCTAGTACAGACGTCCATTACATTCTATTTTACCACAGTGTATCAGTCTCTGTGTACAACGTTCTTCTGGCTCTGCTCCTTTTGCTCTGCATCAATTCCTGGAGGTCTTTCCAGTTCACATAGAATTCTTCCAGTTTGTTATTCCTTTGAGCACAATAGTACTCCATCACCAACATATACCACGATATGTTCAGCCATTCCCCAAATGAAGGGCATCCCCTCATTTTCCAATTTTTTGCCACCACAAAAAGCACAGCTATAAATATTTTTGTACAAGTGTGTTTATCTATGATCTCTTTGGGGTACAAATCCAGAAATGGTATAGCTGGATCAAAGGGCAGGCATTCTTTTATCGCTCTTTGGGCATAGTTCCAAATTGCCATCCATAATGGTTGGATCAGTTCACAACTCCACCAGCAATGCATTAATGTCCCAGTTTTGCCACATCCCCTCCAGCATTCATTACTCTCCCCTTCTTTCATTTTAGCCAATATGCTAGGTGTGAGGTGATACCTCAGAGTTGTTTTGATTTGCATTTCTCTAATTATTAGAGATTTAGAACACTTTCTCATGTGCTTATTGATAGTTTTGATTTCTTTATCTGGAAATTGCCTATTCATGTCCCTTGCCCATTTATCAATTGGGGAATGGCTTGATTTTTTATACAATTGATAGCTCCTTGTATATTTGAGTAATTAGACCTCTGTCAGAATTTTTTGTTATAAAGATTTAAATAACAATACACTGTAAGGGTAAAGAAGTTAGAGAGAGGAAATATTCAATACTTAAGAGCAATGAAATCAACTTAGAGAAGAACAATCAGATCCATACGGGCAGATAATTGATTCACACCCTATAGAGAAGTAGAAGGGTAACAGACGGACTGGTGGGGAGGGAAGCAATACTAGGGAGGGAGAGGGCTTGGGGGGGAGCACTGTGTGGCTTTAAAGAACAATAAGAGGGGAATAAGAAGGGAGGGGGGAGAAAGGGAAGTACAACAAGGGAGGGGATTATAGGAACTGATTAAAAACAAAACACTGGTATAGAAGGAAACAGTGAAAGAAGAAAGGAGAAGACTAGGAGAGAGAATCAAAATGTCTGGGAATGCACAGTTGATAATTATAACTCTGAATGTGAATGGGATGAACTCGCCCATAAAACAGAAGCAAATAGCAGAGTGGATTAGAAACCAAAATCCAACCATATGTTGTCTACAAGAAACACACATGAGACAGACAGACATACATAGAGTGAAAATGAGAGGATAGAACAAAATCTTTGGCTTCAAATAAGAAAAAGAAGGCAGGGGTGGCTATCATGATCTCTGACAGCGCCAAAGTAAAAATAGATAAGGTCAAATGAGATAGGGAAGGTAACTACATCCTAATAAAAAGCAGTATAAACAATGAAGAAATATCAATATTCAATATGTATGCGCCAAACGTTATAGCTTCCAAATTTCTAAGGGAGCCCCCTTTTTACATAGAGGCTCTTAGTCCTTTGTTCCACTTTCCACCAATCAGAGGAACAGAGGATACTGAGGATACTGATGAAGTGTTCGGACCAAAGGATATGAAGTTTCCAGGACCCTTGGAATAATTCATTTGAAGAAATGAGGGGTGCTGGGAAATGAAATAGTGAGAAAACAGGCTCCAAAATGTAACTTGCCTAGGGTTACACAGGTAGTAATCAGCAGAAGTGGCATTTGAATCCAGTTCCTTAGACTCCAAAACCAATGAGTGCTCTTTACACTTTTGCCTTATTAAATTGAACAATTCCTATTCCCAAGAAAAAAGTTAGAAAAAAGGAAGCTTTTGGGACCTGCAATAAAGTAGACATTTTGCTAGTTCTCTTTGATTTTTCCCTATATCTTTTTAAATTAATTAATTAGTTTGTTTATTACATTAAAATGTCAACCTAATTCCTTTATTCCCCCTTTCCCTTCTCCCCATTAGAAAAGGCATCATTTGAAAAAAAAAAGATAGATGTATATATAAAACTATAACTTACTTCTATTTATCAATTCTTTCTCTGGAGGTGGGCATACACAAATTTTTCTTCAAGCAATATTTTTGTCACTGTATATAATGCTCTCTCAGTTCTGCTCATTTCACTCCATAATTTCATTAGGGTCTTTCCTTGTTTTTTCCAAAATTAACCTGCTCATCATTATTTACATCACATAACTTTCAGCAAACATTATTTATAATGGATATAAATTAGAAGCCTTCCCTAGAAGATCAGGAGTGAGACAAGTATGCCTGTTATCACCAATATTATTTAATAATGCATCAGAAATGCTAGCAATAGCAATAAAAGAAGAAAAAAGAAATTGAAGGAATCAAAATGGGCAAAGAGGTAATACAACTACTTCATTCTGCAGATGATATGATGACATGTTTAGAAAATACTAAAGGTTCAATTAGAAATTAATTGAAACTATCAATATTTAGCTGTAGTCTCCCTAGCTCCCGTTTGCTTTTCTGGGAAATGAAAATAATACTTCTAGTATCTACCTTACAAGGCCATGGTAAGGATCAAATGGGACAACACTTATAAAACATTCTGCAAAGCCTTAAAAAGTGCCATGTCAACATTAGATATAATATAACATATTATAACATTATATTATAACATTATATTATAACATTATAATATAA
>NC_058132.1:148921374-148972118 GCF_016433145.1 Gracilinanus agilis
ATAATATAATATAATATAATATAATATAATATAATATAATATAATATAATATAATATAAGCTGCTTTTAACAGCCCTTATGAATCAGATCCTGGGAGTTGAAATTCCTAAATACATTTTCAATAACACAGTTATTAGGAAACAGATCAACTTTAAATCTGCCAGTAAAGATATGGGTCTACCAAAGTTTCCATTATTACTATTAATAAACTATTTGTGGCTGTTCAGACCTGTCCTACTCTTCATGACCTCATTTGGGGTTTTCTTGGCAAAGTGTGATTTGCCATTTCCTTTTCTAGTTCATTTTTACAGATGAGGAAACTGAGGCAAACAGGGTTCAATGACTTGCCTAGGGTCATACAGCTAGAAAATGGCCGAGTCCAGATCCAAACCCAGGAATGAATCTTCCTGACTCCAGGCCCAGCTTTCTCTTTATGGTGCCACCTCACTGGTATGCCACATACAGAGGTAGCTAGGTGGCACAGAGGATAAAAGCTGGAACTGGAGTCAGAAAGATCAGACATCAAATTTGACTGCAGATACTAGCTGTATCAACTTGGCCAAGTCATTTAACTTCTATCTGCCTCAGTTTATTCAATTGTAAAATGAAAAGAAAGAACCATTTACTAATCACTTATTATGTGCCACACACTATGCTTAGTGCTTTATAAATACTATTTAATTTGGTCCTCATCACAATACCTGGAAGGTAGGTGCTATTAAGATCAAATGATATAATATGTAAAGCATCTTAAAGGGATATATAAATGTGGCCAAGTGGACAGAGTTCAGAGCCTCTGGAGTTAGAAGGGCTTTTCTTCCTGAGATCGAATCAGACCTTAGACCCTTATTAGCTGTGTGACCCTGGACAAGTCACTTAACCCAATTTGCCTCAGTTTCCTCATCTGTAAAATGAACTGGAAAAGGAAATGGCCAACCACTGCAGTGTCTTTGCCAGAAAAAAAAAACTAAAAATGGGTCATGAGTCTGACATGACATACAACTGAACAACAAATGTTATTTATTATTACTATTTTCTCCTTCCCCAAATCTCCTATAGCTAATAATAATAATCTATAGAGTAACTGATCACAACTTTGCAACTCAAATTCTGCTCAAGATAGACCTTACACATATCTTACTAATAACCAGCTTCACCTAAATTCTTAATTAAGTTAAACCCTTAAAGAAAATCCAATATTTCTCTTGGACAAGTGACTGCATGATTCCATTTCTATACAAATAAACTGGATAAGAAAAAGACAGTAAAAGCTTCTGAGTAAAGCCAGAGAAGAAAAATCAGGAAATGAGATTCAAGCTCTTAACCAACATATAAGGAAATAGAAAAAAATCTCTTTAAATGGACCAGAAGAAAGGAACATGCCATCGTTTTCTTAGAGAATGAACTAATAGTAGATGACGTGCATTTAAACAGAAAGGTTTTTATTGCTTTTCATCTGTCTTTTTTTAAGTTAATTCTGAACTGGGAGCAAGGACTTGAAGCATTCATTGAGATGGCTGGAAAGGAAACTAGAGGAAAGTTTCATGTTTTGTTTTTTTGTTGTTTGCTTTTGTTTTTGTTTTGAGACCCATGTTATCTCTCTTAGGTTGAAATTGCAGTGGCCACTTCTGGTCAGACTCTGCTACTGATGGGTATGGAAGTTCTGATCTGCTCTGTTTCTGACTTGGGTGGTTCCTATCCCCCCTACCTCAATAGGGGCTCATCACACTAAAAGCCAAACAGTATAGACGCCCTATCAGCTTTAGCCCTATTCTAGATCAACAGTCCAAAAATCAAGGATCCACCAGCCTCAGCCTCCTCAAGAGTAAAGATTCCAGACTTGTCCCACTACACTTAGAAGTGAGAGATCTGTGGGAACAAACCACATATATTTAGTGAGAGGCAGTGTAGAATATTGAATAGAGTTATTGTTCAGTCTTATCTAACTCTTCGTGATCCTATGGACCATTTGGTAGCATTTTCTTGACAGTGGAAGAGTAGTTTGTCATTTTGTTCTATGCTGGATTAAGGCCATCAGAAGTTAAGTGACTTGGGAGCAGCTGGGTGGCTAAGTGGATTGAGAGCCAGACCTAGAGACAGGAGGTCCTAGGTTCAAATCTGGCCTCAGACACTTCCCAGTTATGTGACCCTGGGCAAGTCACTTAACCCCCATTACCTAGCCCTTACCACTCTTCTGCCTTGGAGCCAATATACAGTATTGGTAAGGGTTTTTAATTTTAAAAAAAGAAGAAGAAGAAAAAGAAGTTAAGTGACTTGCCATGGGACACACAACTAGATTTGAACTCATCTTTCTGACTCCAGGTTCAATGCTCTATCCTCAGAATCACATAGCTGTCTTTGGATTGAGAGCTGACCCTTGAGACTGGAAGAACAGAGTTCAAGTCCTGACTATGTGACCTCTGACAAAGTCACTGAGCCTCTCAGTGCCTCAAGCAAATCTAAAACAATATGGTAGAAAGTAGATGCTGATCTACATTGGAAGAGGAAGCCCCTCACATGCAGTTCCTTACATGAATGAAATTACAGGTCTCATAAAAGAAAAATAGAGGTTTAAGCCTATAAGCCCTAAATAGTGGCATTCTCGGGGAATTAATGTTTTGTCCTTTGGGTTTTGAGAACTTTTAAATATCTGAGAGGTATTTGAAAATCAAAAGAAAGACAATGTAGCAAATTGTGTGTGTGTGTGTGTGTGTGTGTGTGTGTGTGTGTGTTTCTGGGTGCATATACTCATTTACTCAAGTCATACAGTACAGGGGGAAAACCCTGAACATGGAATTACAGGGCTTGGATCTAAATCCAGGTTCTGTTACATATTGCCTGTGAGATCTTGAAATAAGTCATTTAACTTCTCTGGGCCTTAGTTTATTTCTCTGAAAAATGGAAGGGTTGGACTAGATGACCTCTAAGTTCCCTTCCAGCTGTAAAGTGATAATCCTATGAAAACTCTTACAATTAAAATCTAGGCTTACAGGGGGAATTATAGCTAGCATTTGTATAACACTTTTAAGGTCTGCAAAATGTTTTACAAATATCTCATTTGGTCCTCACAACAACCCTCTGAAATAGGTGCTATTATTATCCCCATTTTACAGACAAAGAGACCGAAGACGAAAAAGGTTCAATGACTTGAAACTAATAAATATCAGGTAATTTAACTCATGGAACGTTTACCAGTAAAGAGGACATTTACATCCTCAACCTTACAACTAATAGATAGGTAAGTCTAAAGAGGGCCAGTATGGTTATTGGTGGGCCATTTATCAACAAATATGATGTTCTCTAATAGCGAGTTCTTAGCCTGGTCTTCAAAAGTGTCTTTACTTAATGGAATAATGAAGTGAAAAGCAAATTCTTTCATGTGACACTTAATACTAAACTAGGGCAGTGCTCTGATGCCCAGCACTTTGAAGACAGGGCCCAAATTCAAATGAAGTTTGATAAATGGAAGATATGGACAAGAAAAATAATTAAATTAATTTCAATAAAAGAACAAGGAAAAAACATTGACTGGAAAAAGAATGACCAGGTGCATACTTAGAACAAAGGCCTGTTTGATTTGAAATCTGTCATCTTGAATCACTCCCAGATTTATATCATCTGCATATTGGATAAACATGCCTTTGATATCTTCATCCAAATCATGGATAAATGCTGAACAGGTCAGGGCTAAATCCAGAGTCCTGAGTGATCTAATGCTTTGTCACTTAGAAGCGACAATGGTCAATCAATCAAAACTAAGTGGAAAGGCTGTTCTACCAGCTAAACATCCACCCGAATGTAGTCATAAATCAATCATTCATATGACCAAACCACCTTATTGAAGTCAAACTACTCTACCAACGCATTTTAAAATTCATTTTTCCTTATTTAACAGGTATTTATTAAATACATAGTACATGCAAGAAACTTTATGGTAGCATAGGGGAAATAAAGATGAATAAAGTCTGTGCCCTCGTGAACCCCAACTATCTAATAAGGAAAGTGAAAGATTTCTGGATAAAGAATTTCATTTATCAGTCAGCCTGTGCTAAGTGTCATAAGAGAGGCACAAAACACTAAGAGGATT
The DNA here is from genome assembly GCF_016433145.1 of Gracilinanus agilis. Classification (NCBI taxonomy): domain Eukaryota; kingdom Metazoa; phylum Chordata; class Mammalia; order Didelphimorphia; family Didelphidae; genus Gracilinanus; species Gracilinanus agilis. The sequence continues at coordinate 148,925,462 of NC_058132.1, forward strand.
TCATAGGAAGGGGAAGTCATCCTTTGGTTGGGGTCCTTTAGGAGGCACAGTATTTAAGCTAGTCCTTGAAGTATGGGGAGGATTTCCAAAGGCAGATAAGAGGGGGAAGGGACTAGTTGCTTTGACTTCTTCAAAAAGCACTCTTTAGGGGATTAGATGACTTTACCAGGATCTCTTCTTACAGGATGACTCTATGACTATTATTGAACCCAACCTTTGGTTCTTTCCTGGACAGAAAGGGCAACGGCTCTGCATGCCTGCCATCTGCCGTCTAGGGCAGAGAACTACAAGGCAGTATAACTCCAATCTGTACGTAATTTGCATCAACAAAAGGAATTCCAGAGAAACCGTTAGTCCTTCACAGTCACCAGATTGGCCATCTAAATAAGATCATGAACTACACAATCAAAAATGGATTTCCTGGTATTCAGGCTCCCAAATTTTTATGTAATTTTTTTAAAAGATTCACTTCTTGGCATCATAATGCTAAGAAATAAAAAGAATAAAAAGAAATAAAAATGTATGAGCCCACCAAAACGCCTCTCTTCATTCACCTCCAGTACATTCAAGGTAATGAAATAAATAAAATCAGCATGCTCCCATCTCCTATGTAAAATAAGATGCAACTGTAAGCAAGTACATAATTCATCATTTAAGTTTGTATTATTGTACTGTACTTGGTTTTGAAATCTTGCAGTTTATGATGACTAAATTGTTAGGTGGTTCAATGGAGAGAGAGCTATGCCTGGATGTAGAAATATCTGAGTTTAAACATTGCCTCAGACACTTACTACCAATGTAGACCTGGGAAAATCATGCAACCTCTTTCTGCCTCAGTTTCCCTCAACTATAAAATAGGGAGGATAACTATCTATTTCCCAGGGTTGTTTTAGAATTGAATGAGACAATATTTGTAAAGCACTTAGCACACAATGCCTGGTACACAGTAGACATTTAATAAACGCTTAAGCTCTTTTCCTTCCCTCCTAAATTTAATGAAAAGGCATCAAACACTGTATTTGTATAGAACATAGATAAAGCAAAGAAGAAGGTGAAAAAGCAATTCCTTATTAAATTTTCAAAATTGCCATGTGATGTCAATATGGCTGCTCAACACAAACTCAATTCTGCTCTTTATATTCTGACAATTAGAACCACTGCTATACCGGGGGGGGGGGGGGGGGGTCTAAGAGCCCTTTCTCACTAAGAGGTCCCTCTGATCTGAACCCACACAATGTCTAGACAAATTGTTATCTTGAGAGAACCTGATCACCTAAAATAAGGTTCAGACTCCTTTTCTCAAACTTTTTGGCTTATTACACCCCTTCCTGGTGCCATGAAGGGAAAATTATTTAAGGCTCAGGTTTTAAGTTTCCCCAAAGGGTAAAGTAGAATGGTACTCAATATATGAAATAAATCAGGCTTGGAACAGGTATTTATTTCATCCACACCAAAGAGCTGTTAAATAGAAAAGCTTCTCACAAGCTTGAACTGATGAAAACTTTTAAAAACCTCAAATAATAACTGCTGTTATACCAGGAGATTTAGAATTATTTTCAGAGAATGAAGCAGTTTGGGGGACCACTAGATAGGTATTGTTCTATTTCATCTTGGCTCTGTACTATACAGATATTTCCTTCTAGTTCCATGACTTCTGACAAGCCAAGTAAAGACTTGGGTTCCTTTCACTCCAATGCAGAAACTTCCCCTCCTACCAGATGATTATAACTGAGGACCTTAAGGTCCAGGATCTCTAAATCTCACAACCCAGTTGCCTCCAAGATTGGACTTGTCTGGATATCCCATGTTGGGATCACTATTCAGTCACCTATGTACAGAAATGGAAATATAAATTGGAAAGAGCAACCAGGAACTCGGAAGACTAGACTCAGCTTGTCCAGCTAGATCGCCTGCCTTAGCTACCACCTAGGAGCAGTTGCCATTTGGCCAGAGAGGGGAGAAGAACATCCTAGACCCCTTTTCCAGCTTTCACAGAATCAGTTGCTGCCAGGTGTAGGGCCAATGGAAGAAGAAAAGCAGGGACAGGGACAGTGCCTTTTAAAAGATTCATTGAGTCACTAGCTCTTTCTGTTCAGCATATTGTCTCGGCCTCTCCAACCAGAGGCAACCAGCAGTTTCATAATCTCTAAAGTACCCACACTCTGAGCTAGCACAGGTGGTCATCTAAAGATAGACAGGACAGCTCTGAGTATGCTCTTCTTCAGCCTTCTGAGAAAAGGCATCTCAATCCAATAATAAGCACTAATATAGCAAAGTTCTTCACTAATGGCCACTTCTCTTCCTTATAAAAACCAGAGCCTATATTGTAGATTTTTACAATCATGAACACAAGTACTTCAAAGAACAAGATTTCACTTATTTACCCAATATTACGTTTCTATGCCAGACTGGTAGAGTCATTACACAATATATAGATCCTCAAACTAATATCCTCCTGCATAAGATTTTTTAAATGTTTTAATTGATGTTAATTTTATATCACCATCATTTTCCCTAGTATCCTTTCTTCTCCCAGATGACCAACCCATATAATAAAGGTTTTAAATGCAACAAAAAGTAAAAGGAAAGTAAGGATAATATGGAAAAAGTCTGAAAATATATGCATTGCACTATACTCATGGATCTCTCACCTCCATAAAAAGGCATTTTCTCATATTTCTTCTGTGGAGCTATATGTGTTCTTTCAAATTTTGCAACATTCTTTTTTATAATTATTCTTTCTATTTATATTGATGTAGAATTTGTATATATTGTTTTCTCAGCTCTGCTTATTAAATTCTGCATCAGTTCACATAAGTAGATCTTTCTATGCTTCTCTTTGCCAGTCAACATTTCTTATAACACAATTCCATTCCATTCCATTCCATTCACATACTACAATTTGTTTAGCCATTCTTCAATCAATGGGTATATACTTTGTTTCCAATTTTTGCTATCACAAAAAAGTGCTGCTATAAATATTTCTATTGTTATTTTTTGTAAATTTGCAGAATATATGGTAAAGTCCCAGGTTTATCTTATTTTTGCATTTCTCTGAAAATAAGTGATCTAGAGCATTCCTTCATAGGGTTGTTAATAGTTTGCTCTTTCGTAAGATTTTACAACTGTTGTTTGCATTCAAAATTTCTTTTACAAAATGCTTCTGAACACTAGTTCTTTGTCTTTCAATTCTCTTTTCTCACTGATGCACAAACTTCAAAATCACAGAATCTCAAAATTGTATTTGGCATCAGAAGTCATAACATTCAACCTATACCTGAACATGAATCATTCCTACAATATCCCTGACAATAGCCATCCATCATCCTCTTAAAGGTCTCAAGTGAGAGATGGCCCTTAAAAGCTGCTTCCATTATTCAGTACTTGTTGAGCTGACTCTCTGGTACAAGCAAAACAGCTTTTGAAATTATTGAGCAATTGCTATTATATGTTTTCTCTATTCACTCCTAAAGGTAAAAGAGCAAAAGGAGTGGTTTGCTTAAATTTTTTAAAGCTGAGAAATAATCTTCATGGATTATAAACTATAATTCTAGCAGTTTGTAACATTAACCCCAAGAGCTTGGCTGCCATATTAAGCTTTGGTACAGGGCCATTCAAAATTAACAATGCTTTAATCAAAGTCTGTGTTGGATAAAAGTCAACATTAATGCAAAGACTGAAGATGTCTATGTAGCTGCTCAAATTGAAAAACTTTGCTTTTGTTCCATGCCTGAAATCACTCGAGAAAGGAGGACACCTACATGCTCAAGATAGCAACATATAGAACCTAACTATGCCAAAGAATAGAGCACTATACCAAAAGTTAGCATAAAACATGGATAGAGGAGGCCCTAGACTCAAATCAGAGATCTGGGCTCTAGTCCTGGTTCTTAAACTAACTGGCCATATAACTATGGGCAAATACCTACACTGTGTATCTCACAAGGTTTGTGTAAGGAAAGGACATTGAAAATTATAAATAAGGGTATAAATGGGAGCTATTATTATCCATCTCAGTATATAACAAAGCCATCTCTTCCTAAGTTCCTCAGTGACAGCTAAACTCAACTAGATTACTTCCTCAAATAGTCCTGAAATTTGACCAGTTGACTTCTTAACTGAACCAAATTTTTTTTTCAAATTAGTGAAACCTTTCTTTCTATACTCTATAGCAGTGCTTCCCAAAGTGGGTGCCACTGCCCCCTGGTGGGTGCTGTAGCGATCCAGGGAGGTGGTGATGGCCACAGGTGTATTTATCTTTCCTATTAATTGCTATTAAAATTTAAAAAAATAATTTCCAGGGGGCTAAGCAATATTTTTTCTGGAAAGGGGGTGGTAGGCCAAAAAAGTTTGGGAACCACTGCTCTATAGGAAGGAAATAATGAGAACTTTGGACTAGTTTCTTTTTTTAAATTGATTTTATTTTTCAATTAATGAGAATTCATTTTGTCTATGTCTCTTAGCCTCTGCTTCCCCAGTGAAAAAAAAATTTTTAATTTCATCACAAATATTCATAGTCAAGCAAAGCAAATCCCCACTTTGGTTATGTTAAAAAATATCTCATTCTGTATTCTTGGATCCACTGCCTCTCTGTCAGATGTTTTCTTCATCATTAGTTCTATGGAATTGTGGTTGGTCATTGCATTGATTGGAATTCTTAAGTCTTTCAAAATTGTTTCTTTACACTGTCTCTCTTATTGTATGAATTGTTCTCCTGCTTCTGATCATTTCACTCTGTAGCAATTCATACAAACCTTCCCAGGTTTTTCTGAGACCATCCCTTTCATCACTTCTTATGGTACAGTTAGTCAATAGGCATATATTGGAATATAATTCTATTCTAGCACTTAGCACAGTGCCACCAAATGTTTAGTCATTTCTCACCATCCCATCCCCCGAATGAGTGCCAAGCCACTGCCCTGTCCCCCCCACTCCCTCTTACCCCAGACAAAGGAGGGAGAAAGTGCTCCCATTGGGCTAATGGGCAGAGGGGTGGGTGAAGTGGAAAAAATGTCCTTAAGTGCATGGAGAGGAAGAAGGAAACAGTTTGGCCTGAGTCCTTCTGCCTTTCTAGTAACAAACTCTGGCAGGCAATAGGCACATGCCCACAGAGAGGGCTCTGTGTGCCCTTTCAGGCATATGTGCCATAGGTTCACCATCATAGATCCAGGGTATAGGTCTAGGAATGGGTATCACTAAGTCAAAGAGTATACCCAATTTATTAACTCTGGAGGCATAGTTCCAAATTGCTTTTCAGAATGGTTAGATTAATTCAGTGATTCCCAAAGTGGGTGCTGCAGCAATCCAGGGGAGGCGGTGATGGCCACACATTTTTTGTATTACATTCTATTCTGAGTTCAATAAATAGTTTCATAATTTCCAGGGGGCTCTAAGTAATATTTTTTCTGGAAAGGGGATGGTAGGCCAAAAAAGTTTGGGAACCACTGGATTAATTCATGGCTCCACCAACAGTGTTTATAGAGTGTTTCAAGGTGTCACTTTTAAATTAGCCTACCTTATTAAAGAGAAATCATTTTGTTGGACATAGAAAAAAACCTTTAGATTTCAGAGGTTGTTTAGAGATTATGATCTATTTTGAATATATAACCAGAGATATTTCTGCACATTTGGTGAATTGTCATAAACTTCAAAAATCATTTCAACAACTCTGGGGACATTTTCTGGATTCAAAAGCAAACCTACAATCCACATTTTTGAGATCTACCCTGTGTTTTGTTGGAAAGAGTCATTTTAACTAAAGTTCATCTGAGTGAGAATATAGCAGTCAGACTGAGGTAGAACCAAAAGATCCTGTTGTTGCAGGTTGAATAGTATAAGTACATGAGTTTTTAAGTACTCTTGCCAAGGTAAATAGAAGAAAAACGAGTTTATACCAATCCAAATGGGCTTAACTTCCTCTCTTCTAGAAGAAAAACATGTCACGCTGACAGAAGACAGGGAAATGTATGCATGTTGCTGCATTCTGGAACTTTGTTAAAGCAGAGAAACAAGCCTGCCTTCTCCTATCTAAGTCTTCCACCCTAATATGAATCCTCATCCCCATTCATTAGCTAAATTGAGTCAGTACCTGGAAGGCAGTATGTCAGGGAAATATGAGGGTGTTATAGGAAGTGTTGATGATTCAGCCAGGGCTCTTTTATTTTTCTCTGAGTCAATCCCAAGTCAAAGCTTCAACCAATCTATGTCAGTCAAGACTAAGCCAAAAAAAAAAAAAAAGAAGAAGAAGAAGAAGCTTCTGCCTCAACACCAGATAATTGGTAACAAAGCATATCTTAAGATATGGATAAGATAAGTGCATTTTCACCAATGCACTTATTGTTCCCCATTTCTAGAATGCTCTCTCTCCTGGTCTCCAACGCAAGTTCTCCTTCAGGATTCAGGTCAAAGGGGTAGTTAGATAGCACAATAGATAGAGCATCAGGCCTGGGGTTGGGATAGATAAGATGTCTTAAGATGAAGATAGGATATAACAATGATAATGATAATATCTAGCATTTATATAGCACTAATGTTTATAAAACATGTTACAAATATCATCCCATTTTATCCTCATAACCCCAGGAAATTTTAAAGGCAAGAAAACTGAAACATATAGAGGTTAAATGACTTGCCCAGGGTCACATGGCTAATTAGTATCTGAAGTCACATTTGAACTCAAGTCTTCCTGACTCAAGCACTAGTGTTGCACCCACCATGCCTCCTAGCTCCTTAATGATGTACATTAGAATGTACATTCATGAAAATGCCATGGTTTGGATATCTTTAATTGGACACAAAAATGGGCTGCAGGAGAGTGAAGGGCAATCTAGTGGGCCAATGGCTTTGCACATTGCTTAGACTGCAGACAATCAGGGGCAGGCCAAACCTCTAAATACTCTTGCCTAAAGCCCTCAGAAACAATATTGGTTCCTAGGTACCATGCTGTTCTATTCTCAGTCACAATGATATGTGTCAAGGTGGATACCATGCTAATGCTAATGATGGTCAGGTTTACTGGTTGGATTAGGCCTCAGAGGGTCTAACATTGAGGTTCTGTAACAGTATTACTATTCATCTTAATTGGACTGTCCCCACCACCACTAGGTAGCCTCTCCTATCTCCTAAAAGCAGTTGTAGGATGGTAACCCAGAAAGAGAGGGAGGAAGGGATTGAGAAAGGGAGGGAGAGAGAGACAGAGACAGAGAGACAGACAGAGACAGAGAGAAGAGGGAGAGACAAAGAGAGAGACAGAGAGAGAAAGACAGAGAGAGAGGCAGAGACAGAGATAAGAGACTAATCTGGGATTTCATTTATACCTGGAACTTCATCTGACCCTTCCCCCCATTCTATGTCTCCTCTCCCATTTGTGGCCAAACTTATTAAAAAGGCTGTCTATAATTGGTGATTTAATTTCCTTTTCTTTCATTCTCTTCTAAATTCTCTGAGTTTGTCTTCTTGGTCATTCAAATGAAACTACTCTTTCCAAGTTACTAATGATCACTTAATTGCCAAATCTAATAGATCCTCAACTTTCTTAATCTTTTTGTAACCTCTGACACTATTGATCAACTTCTTAATACACTCTTCTCTCTAGATTTTCATGACAGTACTCTCTCCCAGATCTCCTCTTATTCATCTGGCCTGTCCTCTGTCTCCTTTGCTAGATCTTCATCCAGGTCACACTTCCCAACTCTGAGTGTCTTACAAGGCTCTGCCTTGAGCTCTCATCTCTTCTCCCTCTATATTATTTCACATGATGATCTCATTAGCTCCAATGGATTCAGTATCATCCCTATGAAGATGATTCTCAGATCTATTTATCCAACTCTAACCTCTCTGTCAATCTCTAGACTAACATCTTCAATTACCTATGGGACATGTTAAACTGGATATCCCACAGACATCTCAAACCCAGCATATCCAAAACCAAACTTATCTTTCCTCCAAGCCTTCTCCTCTTCCTAACTTCCTTATTATTATAGAGGACATTGCAATCCTTCCAGGCACCTGGGTCGCAACATAGGCATTACCCTCAACTCCTCACTCTCTCTCAGCCCATAATCCATTGCCAAGTCTATTGATTTTTACCTTTGCAACATCCCTCATATACATCTTTCTTCTAACACAGCCATCAATCTGGTGCAGACCTTCATCACTTCACACCTGAACTGTTTCAATACCCTTCAGTGATCACTCTGCTTCAAGTATTGTCCAGCTCCAGTCCATCCTTCACTCAGTTGTCAAAGTGAACTTCCTATGCAGATCTGGCCATGTAACTTCCCTATTCCATAAATTCCTATAACTTTCAGCATAATAAATTTTCTTGTTAGGCTTTTAAACTTCTTCCCAATCTGACTCCTTTCACCCTTTCAGGAGGAAACCCACTGACCTTCTTGCACACAAAATCCCACCTCCTGATTTGGTGCATTTTCATCAGCTGCTCCCCATTTCTAGAATGCTTTCTCTCCTGTTCTCCACCACCTGGTCTCCTTCAGGATTCAGTTCAAAGGGGTACTTAGGTAGCACAATGGATAGAGCATCAGGCCTGGAGTTGGGAGTACAGTGTGACCTAGCTATGTGATTCTGAGCAAATCACCTAACCTTGATTGCCTAGCCCTTGCTAGAACTGATACTAAGACAGAATATAAGAGTTAAACATTTCAAAAATAAGAAAGTTCAGATCCTACCTTCTGCAAGAGGTCTCTCTGAGTTCTTTCCCTCTATTGTACACTAATGCCTTCCCTCTGAGATTACTTCCAATCAACTATATATACATATATATATATATGTATATATATAACATGTAGAAGGAGAAGACAACTATATATATTTCATGTGAGCTTTTATGGATAGATACTATTTGCATCTTTCTTTGTATTCCCAGACCATGATTAGTGCTGGGATATACACAGTCTACACAGTGAAGATACATAGTAAGGATACACTCTACCAAAAAATATAGGCACCTTCTTTGCAAGTTATAGTCTTTAAACATGGTCTAAAGCACCAAGAAGTTGTAACTTAGTCATACACCACACATGTAGCAGGGGTAGGACTTGAACTCCGGTCTTCATGACTCTGAAAGCAGCGCTCCAACCATTATGCCAGGCTGCCTGCCTTATATATTATGGGCATATTTATGGTATTATAGTTTCATGAAGAAAAACTTGCTTGGTGCCTTGACTAACCACAAATAGACATTAGTTAAGTACTTCCTTTACCCCATTCTTCTTCTAGTGTAATATATAATAAAGGATGGCTTTCGGCAAAAATAAGGAGTGAAATATTATATCAGCCTGTCTCTTTTGTTCCCTTCTTCTTCTTTCATGGAATACCTTTTTACTTCCTCAGGCATACAGTGACCTCATAGACTCTGCCTTTGTCCTTTTAAAAGATCCCAGAGGGGAAAAAATGTCAGCCAAACCTTAGTATGGATCAAAATCAATGTGCTGCTTCTCCCAGGGATATTTTTCACTTTTGATCCTGATATTTAATTCTGGAATGAAGGGCTTTGTCACTGTTGATGAAATGTTGAACATCATAAAATTCCAAGTTGCTAAATATGAATCGATCAGTGTTTGGACTGTGATAAAATCAGGTAGGAGAGGGGAAACTTTGCAGATACAGCAAAAGAAAAAAATCCCATTCCAAAAATAAGGTTCATAGGCTAAACAATATTCTAGAACCAACAAGATAATAAAGGATAAATGTACGGTCTTTTATTCTGGCACAAAAAAAATCAATTCCACAAATATTGGGTGGAAGAGACCTACTTGGCTTACTAGTAGCTTTTGTGAAAAAGATCTGAGAATTTTAATTAACTTCATAACTAAACTCAATATGAGCTAATAGTGAAATTTGACTACTAAAAAACCTACTGTAACTTTAGGCTATATTAAATGAAATATAACATGTGAATCAAGAGAGTGAGTAATCCATCCCATTGTACTACATGGTCAGATCACATATATAATCTTTTGGATTTTAATAAAAGCAACATTTTAAGGTAGACATTTTAAAATGTAGACGTGTCCATTATAAATAGAGTCCCGGATGGTAAAGACTCTAGAAGCCATGTTATAAAAGGAAAGCTTGGAAATAATGGGACATGCAGTCAGAAGAAGGGAAGATTTAAGGGAACAAAATAATTTTTAAAAAATTTTAATCTATTATCTTGAAAGTTGTATTCACTAAGAGTCCATGTAAATGTACTAAGATCATTTGATGGAAACAACCATATTTCCTCTTTCTTTGGCATTTATGGAGGGAGGAAGCTTACTTAATAGTGTTATAAATAAATGGGTGGATGGAGATAAAGATGAGGGGTAGACTGACTACTACCACTGCTAATTGGGTGACAGCAGTGATAGTTCAGATATGTGGCTGAAGCAAGATCACCTGAGTCTTGCCACCTGGCTAGATGTTGTACCACCTCCCTCCTTTATAACAGTGCCCAGGCAGGATCCTTCAGGTCAGTAGACGGTATCCCTTCAGATCCCACCTGGGGTTGATTAATGATGGTTATTGGACTCTATTAGCCTTGGACACGTTTATCTGACTGTGTTGCTCCCTTCCCAGAGAAGTGATGACACAACCACTCCAGGAAGGTACTTGAATAGCTTTATCTATATTTCTAGCAAAGAAGGAATATTAGGAAATAGGTAGAGGAACTGGGAAACCCTAAACTAATGTTGATAATAGTAATCCCTCAGAGCTGTAGGCAAGTGAGTGATTCTGGCTTAATCTAGCTCCTCTGGCTCAGCCTGGCCACAGCCAAACCAGAGCAAGCAAGCTGCTGTTTGGTGTCTTTCAGCTTCTTCTTCTTCTTGCCAGATGTTGCTATGCCTTTACAGCCTTCAAGTACCACCCCTTTCCACCCACTTCTTCTTCTCCTGCCCACTTCCCGGATCCCTCCTGGGCCCTGGGAGACCTAGATAACTAAAGATGATTTGAATTCCTAAATATCTAGGGGACAGTAAAATAAGAAGATTGATGGTCTGGGTACAGGTTGGCAGTGTTAATCAAGTACAAGATAGGAGTTCTTGCAAGGCTGAGCCAAGTAAGTCACAAATCCCAATAGACCAGAGTCCACAGATCTCAGGTCCAAGGGAAATGAAAGGAACCCAAAAGCCAGGGCTGCCAGGGTATTTATACCGCCCCTGGCCAACCGCTTTCTCCCCTGTCCTCATGGCCTCTGGAAACATTCTGATGTCCAACAGTCTTCACCTATCAATCAACAGTGAGACTCTCTGCTCCCAAAGTTTCAAAATAACAATATTAACAACAAATATTAACAAAATATATTAAAATTACAACAAATATAGGAAAGGAAGCTTAGCAAGGTGAGGAGAAGGGCTCAAGTCCTTCTTTGGTTTTATACCAACTAGGTAACCAGAGAAAAGTCACTCAACCTCTCAATGCCCTCAGGAAACCCTCCACTGATCATTCATTCAAGTATTGCCTTCTATGAACCAGACACTGTACTAAGTGCTGGGGATACAAGTACAAAAAATTAAACAACATTTACTTGCAACAAGCTTACATTCTAATGAGGGAGGAGATAAGTGCATATGAAAATACATACAGTGTAAATATGTTAATAAATGCAAATGTATACCAAGTATTTGTGTATCTACACACAACTACGCACTGGATGGTTTGGGAGGGAAGGCACTAACAATTAAGGAAGATCAGAAAATGTTTGGTACAGAAAATAGTGCCTGAGCTGCATGTTAAAGGAGGAAATAGATTCGATGCAGTGGAGATAAGGAGGGAGTGCATTCCAGACATGAGACAACATTATTTCAAAGACAGATACAGGAAGTAGAGTGTCCTGTGTGAGGAACAGAGAAAGGAATCCAGTTGGGCCAGATAAAAAAATACAAGAGGGAGAATAATGTCAAATGAGGCTGGAAAGATAGTTTGGGCCAAGTTGTGTAGAACTTTAAAAGCTTACCAGAAAAATTTATATTCACTTCTAGAGGGAGTAGGAAGCCATTGGAATTGGAACTGGTGGTCCCTGATTAGGAGTCATATGGTTAGATCTGCGCTTAAGGGAAATTATTTCAGCAGCAGTTAAGATTAGGAGGGACCAGAGTGGTGAAAGACTTGAGGGAGGAGAGACTAATTAGGAGGATGTTGCAATAATCTAGAGAAGATGTGCTGAGGGTCTGAACTAAAATGGTAGCTATGTGAATGGAGAGAAGGGGTCAGATGTTTGAGATTTTATGTCATAAATTATAAGTTGCCAATCCACACTAGTAGGGGCAGTTTTCACTCTGGAAGCACTTCTTATTACAGGTCCAAAAAAAAATAATCACAAAGGATGTTGCTTCTGATTCTTTAATGAAACTGTGGTCTACTTAAAGTAGTTACTTCTTCCAGTGGTATAGATTGCATCCCACTCATATTTTCTCATTCCATGTGACTTCTGTCCATGGCCTCCCCTAGACTCTCCACAGAGGTTCCCAACCAACATTCTGGGAACTTTCCTCTAAATCTTCCATTAGACTCTGAGATCCTTGAGGATCAGGGACTGCCCTTTTCCTCTTTTTGTATCTTGAACACTTAGCACAGCTCTTGGCACAGAGTAGCACTTAATAAATATTGCTTGATTGATTGCTTGAATACCACTGGAACACCAAGCTGTTCAACAATCCTCCCTCACTTTCATTACTTGATCGGTTCACTTCCTTTTCTGAATATACATCTCCCTAATGATACCCTTTACTTCTTAATCTACTCAAACTCACCACATGCTCTTTGAGTGAACCACTTTTCATTTATCATAGATTATGGCACTCCATGACTCACAATCATACAAAAGTCTAAAGTGAACAGTAAATTTCTGAACTCTAAAAGAAAGAAATGTTATAGAGCAGTCTGATCTGTCTGCATGAATCTGTTACATAGATGAAAGTCATGATAATTATGACAATAATAATAGGTGTAAGTATTAGCATGATACTTCAGTGTTTTCAAATTGCTTTACCTATGTTACCTCATTTGATCCTCACAACAACCTGACAACAATAAATGCTATTATTATTCCCACTTTACAGATAAGGAAACTGAGGCTGAGAAAAGTTAAATGGCTTGCCCTGGGTCACACAGTGTCTAACATGGGATTTGAATTTAGATTTTATTGACTCCAAATTTAACCTTTTATCTACTAAGGGAACAGTTTGCTCCTTTTTACTTTATAAGAACTTAATTTTTTCTTTACTTGTTTAACAAGGTCCTTCTCTAAAGGTAAGCAGAAATTCTTTCTAATGAATCAGCTATGTTCAGCTGTCTGTCACAATCCAGTAACTGGATATGAAAATAAATTTATGCTTTGTTTTTCTTCCTGTTTACAATAGTCACTCTCAGTGATGAAAGAGTTCATATAATTAGTAAGTTCTAGATATAGGGATTTAATAGTTCCATTGTACTCAGGACAGGCCAGACCACATCTGGACACCTGTGTTCAGTTCCTACTGCCTCATTCTTGTGTCAGAAAAACATGAAAAAATTATGACAAAACTCATATTTCTATTGAACCAAATTCATGTCCCTCTCTTCCTCTTCACCTCTTTCGAATTATTTTATCTTGAATAGAGCTGCTAACAAGGTCATCCAGCCTCTTCAGGCTTCAACTCAGTTTTTGTGTATTTATTTTTGATACTATCAGACCAGGAAGAAAATATCCACTCTCAGATATCCTACTTATTTAGGAGATGTATATGCCATCTCTAGTTCAGGAAGAGACACCAGTCTTTTTAGGTTGTTTGGTGCAGTGGAAAGAGGGCTGGATTTGGAGTTAAAAGACCTTGGTTTTAACTCCGACAGTGCTGCTATGTGAAGGGAACCTCAGAGTCCTCATCTGTACAACGAGCAAGAGCATTCCACATTCAACAACCATCTATTAGGTGATTCATATATGCTCGGCATTGTGCTGGGTGCTTGGGAAACAAAGATAAAAAGGAATTAGTCACTATCCTTAAGGAGCTTGCTTCCTTTTGGGGGAAAACAATAGGTATTTAGAAAAGTCAATGCAAAATAAGTGGGGAAGAGGAACAGAGTATTAAAGATAGTAAAGTGAGAGAAAAAGAAATCATCCTCTAGGAGAAATCAAGCTAGACCTTGTGTAGGAAGTAGCATTTGAGCAGAGCCTAGAGATTCTGAGGGCAAGGTAAGGGGGGGAATGTATTCAACCATGTGGAGAGGATGGGCAACCTGTGGAAGAGCATGGGTTGAGAAACTGATGAAATGACCTGTATGAGGAGCACCAAATAGACTAGTTGGGCAGGAATGTGGAGTAATGAGAAGGATGAATGAATATGCACTGGGGCAGCTAGGTGGCAGTTAGGAAGACTTATCTTCCTAAGTCCTAAGGACTCATTCATAAAGGGCTTTAAATCTTCCTTCTGAGCTCAGACACTTACTAGCTATGTGACCCTGGGCAAGTCACTTTCCCCTGTTTGCCTCAGTATCTTTCATCTATAAAATGAGGTGGAAAAGGAAAAGGCAAATCACTCCAGTATCTTTATCAAGAAAACCTCAAAAGGGGGCCACAAAGAATGGGACACAACTGAATAACACCAACAACAATGAATATGCTATGAACATGGAAAGCTAGATTGGAGTCAGATTGTGTAGGGTATTAAAAGGTAAACAAACCAGTTTAACTGGAATGCAGAGTGTATGAGAATAGTGTGTCAAAGAAATCTATCAATTAGCAATTAACAAGCAATTTTTACGTACCTGTCATGTGCCAAGCACTGTGCTAAGAATTAGGCATACAAAGAAAGAGAAATGACAGTTCCTGCTCTCAAGATGCTCACAGAATAGAACAAGGATTAGTTAGGTGCTAAAAAAGCCTAGCAAGATATATTGGGTTTTGTTATTGCTGAGACAGTTAAATGGCACAGTGGATGGGGCCAAGAGTCAGGAAGATCTGAGTTCAAACATAGGTTCCATATATTTACTAATCGTGTCACTCTGGGCAAGTCATTTAACCCCTATTTGTCTCAGTCTCTCATCTCTATAAAAGAGGGAACACTAAAGAAGTAAATAGCAAACCATTCCAGTATCTTTGCCAAGAAACCCCACATCCATGGGTCACAAAGAGTTGAACAACAACAACAACAACAACATTGGGATAACCTGGCAAAGTATACTGGCCTCATTCATAAAGGGCTTTAAAAAACAAATTTTGAAATTGGTAGGGATAAAGTAGGGAGACACTGAAGTTTTTATTAATTATGAATTTAACAAATACGAACATTTTACTGTGCAAAGAACAGTAAAAAAATGATTATATGTGAAACTGAGAACTTCTAATATAGAGTTGTTCAAGCATATACTAAATTTAACATAAATGCCCTGTTTTTCAATAGCCCTTCTGAATTTCTTTCAGCTATATTTTGTGTATGTTTAAAAATATTTCATAGAAATCCTTTGTTTCTCTTTTTTTTCTCAACACTATCAATAACTACTTGGTCCCCCCTTACCCCACTCTCTTATAAAAGCCCTTCTTTGTAACAAATAGATATAGTCTAGCAAAGCAAAGCCACACATTGGCCTTGTCTGAACATGAATATCTCATCCTACTGCTGGTCCATTGCCTCTAGGTGGGTGGCATGCCCCATCATTAATCTTCTGAGTCATAATTGGTTATTGATCAATTCTTAAAGTCTTCCAAAGACTTGTTTTTCTTTACATTAATGTAGTTATTGTACAAATTGTTCTAGTCACTTCATTTCTCAGGTTTCTCTATCTCTTTTTTTATTTCTTATGACAAAATAATATTCTATTTATTTATCATCATTTGTTCAGTCATTCTCTAATCACTGGCCACACACATGGTTTCTAGTTCTTTGCTACAACAAAAAGTGCTGATATGTATATATATATATATATATATATCCTTTCTGTCTTTGATCTTTGGAGATATATGTCTAATAATGGTACCACTGGGCCAAAGGGTATGGTCAATATGGTTCCAAATTTCTTCCCAGAATGGTTAGCCCAAGTCATAGTTCCACTGACAGTGTATTAGTGTGTTTTTCCATAGTGGAAGCTAGGTAATACAGTGAATTTCAGAAGCAAAGAAACAATAAGATAGGAAAGAAGAGAACCCGGAGAGATTAAAAACCCAAAAACCTAGAGAGAAGAGTGTATCAAGGAGCAGCGGATGATTGTCGAAGGCTGCAGAGAAGTCAAGAAGAATAAGAACTAAGAAAAGGTCATTGAGTTTGGTAACTAAGAGATCACTGGTAACTTTGGAGAGAGTAGTTTCGGTTAATGATGTGGTAAGAAGCTGACGGTAGAGAGTTAAGAAAAGAATGAGAGAAGAAGTGGAAATATTTATTTTTGACAGCCTTCTCAAGGAGTTTATCCAAAAAAAAAAAAAGGCAGGAGAAATATAGGATAGTAGCAGGAACAGATAGATCAAGTGAAAGTTTCTTGAAGATAGAGAAGATATGGGCACATCTATAATCAGTAGGGAAATAGACAGTAGATAGGGAGAAACAGAAGATAAATTATAATAGATGAGGCGATCTACTAGAGAAGATGGCATGGAAAGAGATTACTTGTGTGGATAGAGTAGTTTTCCTTAGTAAGAAGAGCCTCCTCATCATGTGAGACAGGGATGAAGGAAGAGATAAAGACAGAAATCATGTGATTCATATGATATGAGAAAGAAAGGGGAATAGGAAGCTCTCAACAAGTGGCCTCAAGTTTTAGAAAAATCTGTGGCAAGGTCTTCAGCTGAGAGGGTAAGGGGGAGGAGGAACTATGGGAGGTTTGGAGATGGATGAAAAGGTTTAGACAAGCTGCTATAGAGTGTGGAACACTGAGTTAATTAGGAAGGTGAAAAAAAGATTAGCTGGCAGCAATGAGGGCCCAATTAAGGTTATGTAAAATAAATTCGTAGTGAACCTAGTCAGTATTATTTTGTTATTTTTCTCCATCTTTGTTCAACATCATAAGTGAAAGCAGCATATGGTGGGAGTGTTCCTGAAGTTTGGCAGGAAAATATTGGCATTATGATAAGGGAGAAGAGGACTCAAGAGGAGAATTGAAATGGTTCACCACATGGTCAAAATGGAGAAAAGAATAGAGAATAGCTAGTGTATGAGTGATATCAGAGTCAGAAGTTTTAACTGTGTGTGTGTATGTATGTATGTATGAATGTGTGTGTGTTTCTTATCCTTGGAGAGTCTTCAAAATAATGTGCACTTTTCATAGAATTGTTTCATCTAATAAAATTTCTGGAGATGGAATATTTCTAGAATGCATCTTTTCCTGAAACCCAGAGGAAACATTGAAAATTATTTTTGTGAGGTTAAACTACATAAATCGTTTTCTTCTGAACTAGAGTGAAAATAGCCTTATCTTAAATCTATGTAAATATCCCTCCATTCACGTCCTGTAGTAATAACTCTTCATGACTCCTAAGGCAGAGATGATCTTGGGTCCTTGAAAATTCTGTCAGGCTCTACTAAGTCCTACCAAGAGAGGAAAGCTTTGAGCACTAACCAGGTAATGGATTGTATGATTATCTGTCATTTGAGACTAGTCTAACTAAATCTAAGAGTCTATTCATCTGAAGATCAACAACCAAATAATGATGGTTTTGGCCACAAAACCTCACAAAGACCATATTAAAACATGAATATGTATTGCAATCTGCATTGATGAAAGAAATACATCAATGGAATCACATCCTTGAAATTAAAAAAAAAATTAGGAACTACTCTGGAAACTTGCTACGACACTCTTCATAATAAAGCAGAATTCAGAATAAGGATGGTTCATTTTGGACATTGAAACAGGACGGTTGTTTATTAAAATATTGAAAGAATTTCATTAGAAGACAACTTCAGTTGAGCTGTTTATGATGTAACAAGCCTTCTTAACTTGGCAACAAAAGTACCCATCCCTCTCTTATCTTTAATTATGAAATCCCCATACATGGTTAATGGTCACCCTTTCTGGTCTCCAGTAAACATTATCTTTTCTTTTTGAACCTTGACTTCAGGCCTTTTATTTTCTCTCAAAACACTTGAACCATGGAATAAGAACTCAAAATTTAAAAAACACTGCTGGAAAAATGGAAAGCAGTATGACAAAAAAAAGTAACGAATAACATCTCACACTGTATACCAAGATGCTCCATATGGATACATGACTTAGATATTGCAGGTGGCATCATCATAAATGAATTAGAAGGCCAAGGAAGAAATTAACTTTCAGATAATGGAAGACTTCATGACCAAAGAAGGAGCAGAGAGGATTGCAGAAGGTAAAACGGACAACTCTGATTACACAAAATTAAAAAGATTTTGCACAAATAAAACTACTGGAGCTAAAATTAGAAGGAAAAAAGAAACAGGAAACGATATTTGTAGCAAGTTTCTGTAACAAAGATTAATTCCTAAGATATATAAAGAATTGGTTCAAATTTATAAAAATAAGACTCATTCCCCAAGGAATAAATATTTTGAGGAAGAAATCCAAACCATCAAGAGACACATGAAAAAAGTACTTCCATTTACTAAGAATTAGAGAACTACACAGAAAAACAACTCCAAGGTTCCACTTCACACTCATGAGACTGGAAAAGTTAACCAAAAAAAAAGAAAGGACAAATATTGGAGGGGACTATCATTGGAGCTGCAAATAGAACCCAGTTGTGTGTGGGCTGTCAAATGCAATATTTCTCATCCTCATTACAAAACAATTCTACCTTTTCAAGTCACATATCTCTCTGATAAATCCTTTATACCATTACTCCTTCCCAATTCTTTATTTATATGTTCCAATTTGCTTACTCCCATCACACACCTCTCTGCTGTCCTTTGAATGACACAATTTTCATTCTTCAGCAACTGTGAAGTTCTTTGACTACCAGTTGTATAACTAGAATCACTGGAAGAATGTTGATGTTAAAAAGATGAGCCTTTGTTTCAGAGAGAGAATCTTGAAATGGATAAAAGTACTGTACATGTTTGATACAACATCTGACACCAGAGGGTGCTCTGGTGTGTAAATGAAGCTTCCTGAGCTTTTCTCTGGTTCTCAGAATTGGCTTGCTGCTCCATTCTTTTGTTGCTCCTGTCCTTTCCGGGGGTGTTTAGATGCTCCCAACAGCTTGGAGGGGGGTTGTCTACATCCTCCAATCAAATATTATAGTTCATTTATCCACATCCTATAAATCAGGTTCCTGTTCATCTTTTCATCTCATTTCATTTAAAGTTACAAGGACATATGCTATAAAAATTTTAATCAGAATGATCACAAAGCAGGTGAATATTGATGCACCTCGAATGTATGTTTCCAGCTCCTGATGCCTGTAGGTCACCTTCAAACCTTCAGTTGTCAAGAAGGGCAAAATCCCCAAAGTTTGGTTCCCTTTGGCTCCCAGACAAAAAGGATTTTGATTTAGGGCTTTTTCCTAACAACATGGTCAGTTTGTGCCAGCTTTAGATTTCTGGAAGAACTTAAAACATTTTGGAGACCTATCCCTATGATGACAGAGGTTAAACAAACAAAGATACTGGGGATTGCTTTCATTTTTGTTTTTGTATTTCCAAAACTTTGCATAGTTCCTAGCACACATTAAACAATTAACAAATGCTCGTTGATTGATTGAAGATGTAGAGGGATTTGAGATGTAGAGTAGGAAGTCACAACAGATGGCCTCAGTTTTCTCAGCAAAGTCAGAGGCAAAGCCTCTAGAGAGGTTTTAGAGCCCCATATATATCCTTCTCTCTCTCAGGGAGATTTATATATGGGTTTTAAGAAGAAAGGTTTGGAACAGCTGCTGTAAGAAATATGATATGAAGTCATCAGGGAGGAATAAAGGGTTTGCAAACTATTATGTGACTGGGGAGAAAAATTGTTTGCTGATAGAATGGTTGGAGAAAAACAAGGTGATATTTTAATTGGGCTTTAAATATTAGATAAATAGGAACCCAAAAGGGAAAGAGACCATTCCGAGACAAGGGAAGAGCTCAGAATAAAAATTAGAATTGTGTGAGTAAGAAAAAACAGGGTGTATTTAAAAGACAGAGAATAGTTCAGTCTAGCTGAATAGAGAATATGGGGAAGGCAGTAACATGAGACATTGATCATTATCTGTGGCATCTAAGAGTAAGGCGTCTTCATGCCTAGCAAGTTCTGTTCAGATAAGCAAGTTGTGCCTTAAATTGGCAGCATTTGAATTTAACATATTGAGATAATTCAGCACTCAGAATATTTCCAAGCAGAAGAGATGAGACCTTTGATTTATAAACAATCAGAAAAGATTTTACCGTACTAGTCACCAAGTTTGGCGATTTTACCAAAAAGGGTAGATTATAATACCTACAGAAGTGGAGAATAGATCAGATGCCCCCTGAAGGTCCCACTTCATTGAATGATTGATTATATTTGTGATGTAACTTTATTAGAATTACACAAAAATATTTTATAATTTTTAAAAGAAAGACGAAGGTCCAGCTGCAAGAGAGTGAAGTTGTTGGTAGGGCTTGAATAGTATTTGATAGCACAGTAGTAGAAGTAGGGAGGAGAAAGCAGGCACCTCAATATAGTACTAAGTCTGGAGTCAGGAAGACTTCAACTCAAATCTGATCTCAGACACTGACAAGCTGTGCGAACCTGGGTAAGTCACTTAACTTCTGTTTACCTTAATCTACTGTTAAAGGAAATAGCAAGATTCCAGTACCTTTGCCAAGAAAATTCCATAGACAATGATTATGTGATATGATCCATGGGGTTATGAAGAGTAGGACACAACTGATGACTGAACAACAGAATTAGTGAAGATGCATGGTCCAGGTAACCTAGGGTTGATAATCAGCAGGGTGTAAATAGGGCAAACTTCAAAGGAGAGAACCATATAAAGCTGAACTAGTCAACTACAGAGTCAAGAAGACATCTAGAAGTTTGGTAAGAATAAAATAGAAAAGCTTTGTAACAGCGGAAGTCGAAGGAAAATAAAAACTGGGGAGGGGTAGAGCCAAGCTGAATAAAGATAACAGTTCAGAGGGAGATAGAAGGGGGAAGGCTTTTTTTCCTGGAAAGATGGTAACTCTGAATTCTATGGATTAAGGGGAGCAAGAAGTGGAATTTTCTAACCAAGAGATGAACAAAGAATTTTGATTTGGGATCCCACACTTTAGGATCCCTGGTGAGCAAAGGCAGTGTCAGTGTGGGTGGAGCAATATTGTCTTATGAAGTAATGCTTCCATAACAGCCTTCTATGGCAATGTTTCTCCAAATGAATCAATTTGTTAAGTATTTATTGCATACAAAGTTCTTTGTTAGGTCCAGAGATACAAGTACAAAACTATCAACAGGGTGTTGGGAATGGAGGCAGCAAGAGAGATCAGGTTGGGTAGAGAGACTGGCAATTAGTATCCCAGGTTAGAATGTTCATATGCAGTGAATTTATTAGAATCCCAGGTTAGAGAATTCATATCTAGTGCCATTTCCTTAATACAGGGTCTCTTAAGCTTTTTTGTATTGTGTGGCATGTTAGCAGTCTGACAAAGTCTATGGATCTCTTCTACTAAAGGGGGAAAAATAATTAAGATAAAAGAATGATGCTCTTAAACACACGAAATAAAATATATTGAATTGCGAAGGAAAAGAGTTTTATTAAAATAAAGTTGTATTTTTTCTCATCCAAGATCATAGATACCCCTGATCTATTTAAGATTTAAGGTGAAGAACTTCTGCCTTAGTACCATGCCAAAATGGCTGCAGATAGAGCAAACCCAGAAAATATTTTACATGTGAGACCTATACTCAGTTCCCAGTTGTGCTGAGACACTCTGGGTCAGTGAGTGACCACTGATGGTTGTAGTTCTCAGCTATTCAAAGCTTATAATGGTCCTAACTCATCATAATGATGAGCTTGGTATTGCTCTGGGATAGGACAATTGCCCAAATTTTGACATGTAGCCCACTGAGATAAAGTTGATCATTTTGTGTAAATTAGGAGCTACAAAAGAGACTGGACTGGATCATATTTGGGAAACTTTTTGTTCATCAACACAGATTGCTCACTGCCACTAAAACCTATCTCTTTAACATTCCTTTTCTTGTGTTACATGAATGTTATGGAATAGTACTGTGCTAAAGAAATGACAGGTATGATAAATACAGAGAAGGATGGAAAGACTTACACGAACTGATATAAAGTGAAGTAAGGAGAGCCAAAAAAGCAAATTATGAAGATTTACAATACAAATGGAAACAACAACTACAAAACAATCAAAAAGGAACCTTGTGAAATTACCAAGAACAAATCCCCAAAGAAGAAATATGAGAAAATACCTCTCTCTACTTCTATGTAGAGGTAGAAGGTCCATAGGGTGGAGCACTACATATATTTTCAGATTTTTTGAATGTATTTTTTCTTTTCTTCCTTTTTTCCTTTAAAAAATCCTTTGTTCTATGGCAGGGGTTGGCAATGTATGGCTCTCCAGCCATATCTGGCTCTTTTGAGGACCAGATATGGCTCTTTCTGCAGGAGCCACAAAGTCATTTTTTTTTTTTCAGGCGCTATTACAGGAGCACGCACTGTGAGCACTATACAGCTCTCACGAAATTACATTTTAAAAAATGTGGCGTTTATGGCTCTCACGGTCAAAAAGGTTGCCAACCCCTGTTCTATGGGATGGATCCCTTAGAAGGGGAAAAGGAAAACAATATGTGGAGAAATTTTGGCTATCTTAAAACAAAAGATAGCAATAATTTGTTTTAGCCATTGATTTTCTCCTGGCGTTACTAGCTGCTAGTCATGGAACACCAAGATCTGAGAAGAATCAAAATTATGTCATCCAAAGTACAATGGAAAGCTGTATAGTGGGCATGACTAGTTTATAACATATTACCAACAATTAATTACTCATAAAAATTGGTATCAATTATATTATCAAGGACATTTATGACCAGAAGAGAATGTCAGCCAGTCATATGGTGAGAATGAGAATCAATAGATGGATAGACTGAGTAGCATATTGCTATCTTAACACTAAGATCCACAATCACCTAAGTGGGCATTCTCCACAACCCATCCATGCTTTTTCATCCCTGTGAGATTCCTGTCTATAAATGAATACAGAAAATGTCTGTGATTTCATTAGTATGAAGAATTTCCTCCACCACCACCAACTGCTATTCAGCTACTATTTAGAAAATGAATCAATTGATAAAAAGTTAAGTACTTTCTATGTGCCAGGCAATGTGCTAAGTGCTAGGGATACAAAAGGTGATGAAAGGCATTCTCTGCCCTCCAAGGGCTTAAAATCTAATAGGGGAGACAATAAATAAATATGTACAAACAAGTTATATGTGGGTTAGAGAGGAAATAATTAACAGAGGGAAGGGATTAGAATTAAGAGAGGCTGGGAAAGGCCTCCTATAGAAGTTAGGATTATATCTGAGAATAAAGGAAGCCAGAGAAGTCAGTAGGCAGGGATGAGGAGAAAGAGAAGTCTAGGCATGGAGAACAGACAGAGAAAATGCCAAGAACCAAAAGCTAAATATCTTGTTCATTGAACAAGAGGCCAATGTCACTGGATAGAAGAGTACATGGTAGATTGTAAGGTGTCAGAAGAATGGAAAGTTCAGAGGAGCCTAGTTTATCAAGGGCTTTGAGTGTCAAATAATTCCTAGGGAGTTGCCTATGGCACAGAGATTATGACTTTGTCACTCCAACTCCTAGCTCCTTAGTTTGTAGTGGGTACTCAAAAAATGTTTGTTGGATTAGAATGCATTGACTTATCCAGGATCATACAGCTTGTAAGTATTAGAGATGGGATATCCCTGATAAAGGGGAAATATATACATATACATATGCATATACATATTCATATATTTATATGTATATATTTATATTATGGCCTGAGAGTGCCAGAAACAATTTTTATCAGTTTATCAGTATTCTAAAAGTGAACATTGATCTGCTTGAGATGGCCAATTGACAGAGTCCCCTCACAACCCTGGCTAAGTTTCTCTAAACACCTTGAAAAGAATATTTATACAAGTCTTGAAAAAGGAAATTTTACTATGTGACACAAATATTTTATACAACTCTGAGTAAAGTAAAAAAATCACATTTTGCTTCACCAATCCAGAACAGTAGTTATTAATCTTGAAGAATCATTTGCCTAAAACTAATATATTCCTTTAAGTTCTCTCCCCACAAGGGTTCTCCTAACTTCCAGAACTTCTTCCTTCTCTAGGATGGATTATCATTCTTTTTTTTAGTTAAATATATAAAATTCTGACCAACAACAACCATATTCTCAAAAGAAAATATAACTTCCAAAGGTAGACAAATAATGAATAATAACTAGTCCTCAATTTAAGAAGAATTCTTACATAGGAACATCCAGTTGCTTCTCTACTTCGTAATATTATGTTAGAAACCTTTTTTTAGAGACCTTCCTCACAGGAAACATAGGGGCTGTAGCTAAAGAATCCCTAGTCCAATTTTGTAGCTGCTAAAATCGGTGCTCCTATCATCACCCTTTCCTTGCCACAGCAACTGTGTGTCCAAGGATGAATACAATTACCATAGTTCAGCTACATCAATGCATTATGAACATAAGATTTCCTCTATGTGGGAATTCCTTCCACTGATGCTCCCAGATCACAGCCCGCCTGTAACTGAGGCTCAGAAGGGCTAAGAAACTTATTCAAGTTCGTGTTTCTAGTGTCAGGGGAGGATCAGAACCCCAGTTTTCTTGATTACAGCCCAATACTCAATCCACTGTGCCACAATGTCTCTACATTAGGCAACATTATGGACTGAATTAGATTGGGAAATTGTCTCTTAAAGCACTGTTTCTAGCAGATTATATACTCTCTGAGAGCAAAGGTTGTTATTTTTCATATACGAGTCCCTTAGTACCTGGTATCAAATAGATACCTAATAAATTTATTCAATTTAATAATTCTATGGAGGATTTAGACTAACACTGAAGTGATTACAAATGAAATTTTAAATCTCAACTCCAAACAAGTTTGGATTGCCTATAACTGACACTTTTAACTTCACATTTAATGTGTTTTTCTATTTATAGCTAAAAATGGCTTCAGTATTTATAGTTGTGAATTCCATTACTGAACAGACAAAACATGAGTAAACTTTGGTGCTTTTCTGAAGTTAAAGGAGGTGCTCCTAAAAGAGCTAAGCTTAAGCCATCACTTTGCACTGAGTCTAGAAAAGGGGAGTCAAGTACAAAGTTAATCAATGACTGAGGTCACAAGAAAGCTGAACACAAGACTAGAGAACAGACGTAGGGCCCAGACAGTCTTGGGGATGGACCCTATGAAGGTCCAAAACTTCCTCTCATCTGCTTATAATTCCTCTTTCAAGCAAAGCTACATAAGAGTTGTATGTCTGTGTTCTTCCGCATGCAAATGAAAATTCCTAAACCTCAAGTTTTGAAATCCAGTCTAATAGATAAAGAAAGGGAATTTCAGAGGTATATCAGTCTCTTGGGGAGAAGAAGCATTGCTTATACTGCTCCTAAAATTCAGTAAGAGTCTACCAAAGCCACAACATGCAAAAGTGACAGACTTGCACTTTGTCCTCAATTACTATCATGGGATATTCAGATAGTATAAGTCTGAGAGGAAGATGTTGCCTTTCTAGTGATCCTGAATTTTCCAAGGGAGGCTAAGTCCTCAGGGAAGTACCATGAGTCTAGATAATTATTCTAATCTTTTCTGGGAATAATGGCAACTATGTAGTCTGGTTACCACCCTTACTCCGTTTTCTGGGGCCTTAGCTTTTATTCTTGATATTTTACATACTTTTCTAGAAGAAAAAGGTTAGACCTAAGTAAAAGAGAGAAAAAGATTTAAAAAAAGAAAAACCTCTTCTTATCTGTCCTAGAAGCAATACTGAGCATTGATTATAAAGCAGAAGAGTAGTAAGGGCTAGGCAGTTGGGGTGAAATGACTTGCCCAGGGTCACACAACTAGGAAGTTTCTGAGATTGGATTTGAACCCAGGACTTCCCATCTTTAAGCCTGTTACCCTTTCACTATGCTACCTTCTCCCACTGCCACTGAGGAAAAAAAAATTTAATGGAGGGCTTTGTTTCCTGATAAATTTGATTAAAAATAAGTTTGATTAGGATCTCAGGTAAGTCTAGAGAGAATTTCAGAGTAGAGAAATGTTTATTTCTTAATATTTT
Organism: Gracilinanus agilis; assembly: GCF_016433145.1. Classification (NCBI taxonomy): domain Eukaryota; kingdom Metazoa; phylum Chordata; class Mammalia; order Didelphimorphia; family Didelphidae; genus Gracilinanus; species Gracilinanus agilis. The sequence goes on from NC_058132.1 coordinate 148,951,671, forward strand.
CCATTGAAGTAAAAAGGAAATTTTAATATATTTTTCCACACTACTTACTACCTATATGGTCTTGCATAAGTCCTTAAACTCTAGGTCTTACTTCCCTTATCTGAAAAATGAAGAGGTTGGATTAAATGGATTCTAATGCTATCTCTATATCCATGACCCTATGGATCTAAAATCCTAAGATTACCACTGTATTCACTATACCATTTTGCCATATCCTTTGATAAATTCTCCAGAGAGAATCTGCTGTGTACATAGAACTGTCAATATTTTGTATTTAATAGTGCTAGAGTTAAACAAATCAAATGAGATAACATGTATAAGGGTCTTAGTATGGTTCTTGGCACATAGTTGGAGCTTAATAAATACCTGTTTCCTTCCTTCCTTCCATCACTTATCCCATTCTCTAACTGCATGGCTAACTCACCTCCCCTTTCAGTCATAAATGACTGGTGTGTTTTATGTCCTGTCTCAAGCACAAGCTGTCTTCAGAAATATACTTCAGCCTAATTTTACTAATCATAAATTTTAGAATCATAGATTTAGAACTGGGTTCTTTTGTTTTCTAAGACATCATATCAGAGTCAATGTCTTAACTTTTATCCATTTCTCTCTTTTCTGAATCAACCACTTATTTAAAAAGTTGAGTTAAAAAACATATAAATGCTTCTTAGCTGTTTGACCCTGGGCAAGACACTTAACCCCCATTTGTCTAGCCCTTACTATTCTTCTGCCTTGGAACCAATACACAGTACTGATTCTAAAACAGATGGTAAGGATTTTAAAAAAACTTATAAATGCATGTTATGCTAAGCATGACCCCAAAAATGATAAAGATAGAATTGTCTTATATTTGCCAAATTTGCTTTATTTTGATTTAATTACATTTTGTTTTATACAATATTTAAAACAGTATTTTTATGGTAGGAAAGAACTTGAAATAAAGTAGGCATCCACTGATAAAGAATGGTCAGACAATTTGTGACACATTAATGCAATAATTACTGTATTGCAAAAAATAGCAAATATTAAGAATTGGGAGAAGTATTTATATGAAAGGAAAATAAGATGAAAGATATAAAACTGCAAGGAACCTGTGAAATAAGCAGAAGCAATAAAAATATACATAATGACACAATAATGTAGATAGAAGAAACAAAAACAAATAAATATGCAATTATAATGAGCAAACTTTTCTCCAAGAAAAGATGAGAAAATATATCTTCTTCTCTTCAATGGAAGGTTAGGAGTAGGAGTTGGAACACCTATTATACCGATTCAATATATTGCTTAGTTTTTACCTCTCCTTTTTTTTGTTATAAAGTATAACTCAATAGATAAAGAAGGATGGAAGGATATATTCAGAAGTGTGCATGATATAAAAATGAAAGATGTCAATAAAAATATAAAATTAAAACCAAAGCATACACAGTGTCTTCTCATCTATATCCTTTCCACTATGGGCATTGAATTTTCTCTGACTAATTGGAAAATGAGCTAATTGCACATAGACAAATGATTCCTAAATTATTCCCAAGTAAGTAACCAGTCCTTTCCTGTGTGTTAAAGGATAATAAATTTCACTTTTATCATTAAATTATTCTGTGCTTTCCATACCTAGAATTTTCTGATTCTCTTATTAAAGAAAATATTCATAATATACTATGTAATTATATAGTATATATTTACATATGTGAAATATATAATTATAAAACATATGTAAAAGCACATACATAATCTACTAGTAAGAAACTGAGTAATCTATAGGCTTTTGACCTCTTTCATGTCTTCATTCTGAAACATCTAATTTCTTCAACAAATACATTAATAAATGTTTGTTGATTAAGTAATTATTGAGATTTTCACAGAAATCCTTTCCAATGATTCATCAGGATGTGGAGGAGATCTTTGGTCAAAGGCTATCCCATGAAGCACAGTATCGGACAATTTTATTAAGATGGATAATAAAGTAGAACAATAAAATGTGTCTGCTTCCCAAGAACTAACTAGGCTAAATACAGAGACTTTCGTTACTAGCAAGATAGGTACTAAGTAATAAATTCTTGGCTGTTGGTGACACATGAACCAAGTCAAAATGTAAAATCTCCCTCAGTCTGTGCAGCCGCCTTCTATTTCCAGAGTGACAGCGGTACAGTGATAGAAGAGAGACTACTGTAAGTCAAAGGTTTTTGACTGTCTCCTAGGAGAATTTCCCATTGGGATTAATGTGACTGAAATTTTATAGACTTTTATGGTTAGGCTGGTCCTAGATATGTGCTGTTATTTTCCATTTCCTCTCTCATTAGATCTATTTGATTTCTTTGACTATTAAATAAAACTTTTCACTCCTTAAGCAGGATGAAACATGGATTTATAAGAATTAGTAAGATAGTGAAGTTCACAGAGTGTGTGGGCTGGGGCAGTGAGCCAGAGAAATACAAAATTCCCCCAAAGCCAACCAGGATACCATTTGAGAACCTCTTTCTGACCAAAAAATCTGCATATATCTTCATCCAAATAACTTATAAAACTTTTGAACAGGGCAAAATCAAGATTAAATTTAGTAAAAATATAATAGTCCATTCATAAGAGAGACATGCCAGAGACATAAAGTCCTGCTTTGATTCTCTATTTTAGCAAAAGGGTTTTTTAAACATAATATATTTCAAAAACATTTTGGAGTTGTGGCTAAAAAGATCCCATTGCTTAGGCATATACCACAAAGAGGCCAATAAATTACCAAAAAAAAAAAAAAAAGGTCTCAAATAGAGCATAATATTTATAGTGGCATTTTTGTTTTAGCAAAAAACTAGAAACAAAATAAATGCCTATCAGATGGGTAATGGCTAAACAAGTAATGATATATGAATGAAATAGAATATTGCTCAACTCTGTAAAAAATGAATATGATAAAGAAAGAGAAACATAGGAAGATTTATATGAGCTAGAAAATGAAATGAGAAGAACCAAGAAAACAATAAACAAAATGACTTTGCAACAATGTAAAAGAAAAGAAGTCCAAAACAATTGAAACTTAATTATATGAAATCTTGATAATAAAAAAAATGAGAATGTACTTCTCTCCCTCCTTTGTAGAGATGGAGCGTTATAAATATGGAACACTACATATAATATCAAACTTCGCTGATGTGTTGGTTAGTTTTGTTGACCTAATCTTTTTCTCTTTTTAGAATCTTTGTCATAGAAGTGGGATATGTGGCTCAGTGGCTAGAGAGCCAGGCCTGGAGATGGGAGGTCCTGGGTTTAAATCTAGCTTCAGACACTTCCTAGCTGTGAGACCTAGACAAGTCACTTAACCTCAGTTGCCTAGTCTTTACCAATCTTCTGTCTTAGAACCAACAATATTTAATATCAATTCTAAGACAGAAAGTAAAGGTTTAAAAAAACCTTTGTTATAAGGCAGTGATGGCAAACGTTTTTTAGACAGAGTGCCGGGCCCTGCCCCCATCCCATCTCCCAGACCTTGTCTCATGCTCCTCCCACCAGAGATCACACTCTACCACTGAGTGCTGGGCATGACTCACCCCCCCCACACACACACACACACAGAGGAGGGAGGAAGCACCCCCATTGGGCTGCTGGGCCCATGGTGGGGGGGGGTGCATGGTGGGTGGGGGAAGGAGGGTCCGAAGGGACTCAACAATAAAAACATGGTCTCAAATGGGAAGGGAAACAGCAATAAAGAAACCCAATAATTTACAAAATTCAAAGGATCCAACAATAAAAACATGATCCTAAATAACTGTGCACAAATGAACAATGTGTGAGAAATTAAAAAGGGATAAACTAGAGATTCTAATTCAAAGAAATAAATTCATCCCTCATAGATATAATTGAGATTTTATAGAAAGTAATTCATGACTCAAATACATCTGTGGAAGTGATCACCTTAATCCAAAGGAATAGAAAGCATGGCAGGTAGAATAGCACTGAATACTAAGAAGATGTGATGAAATTAAGGAGATGTGATGAAATTAAGGAACTAGAGTGTAGAAAATAGTAGATAATGTTTGCATGAAAGTCAATAGAGGTAAAAACAAAGGTGATATAGGCATATGCTACAGAGCACCTAAATAGCAGGAAATAGATAAAGAGTTGATGGAAAAGACCAAAACCCTAACACAAAGGCAGGTATACAGTAGTGATAGAGGAGTTCAATTAACTAAGCATTTTCAAACCCTTTTTTCTCTCCCCCCCCCCCCGACCCTCCACTTCTACCCCACCCTGCTGCTCTCATCTTGGATAAGTCACTTCACTAATGCTTGCCTTAATGATAATTTTATTCTTTAGAAAATGAAGGAAGCAACAAGGGCAAATGCTATTCTGGATCTGATTCTAACAAAAGGAATAATTAGTTTCTAAAGGAGACATGGCAATAACTCTAGCAGAAAATGACCACTCTTGCTTATAATTTGTGGTTGTTTTTTTTCCTTCAAATACTGAGACAATATAACAATTAGAATTATAACCATTTCTCCTCTAATACTTGGGAGACATTTTCCCCTATGCCACTTTAGTGCCTTGGAAAAGTGGGTTCAAACAATGCAATTCCCACAGTGTTTCCCCTACCATGTTCACTGCCAAATGCAACCAAGCCACTGGATAACTCCTCTTTTGAGCAACTACAGGGCTAGATCATCCCACAAACTCTTGATATTAAGCTGGTTGGCCACAAACCCTGATACAGACTGCATTCCTGAACTCTGGCAGTTCATCATTCTGACCCTTTACTGATCACAAGATCATAGCTATATCCAAAATTACTTCAAGAATAGCTTTGCACTAATGGGCTATATATCTGAAATGGGAAGGATTCAAGACCTCTCCCATTATATTATTGTCTGTCTCATCTGAACAGCAGCTAAAAGGAAAGAATCGGAGCAAAACCATGCCTGCTGACAGAAGGGAAGGAAAGCTAGACATAGTTTGCCATACATCCTAAATTTGGGGTGAATATGGCTTAAAAATTTTTAGGGGAAATCAATCCAAGAAAGATGAGAAATACTCAAGAATTAAATTCAGATTACTCAAACGGAAGTAATTCTAAACTAAATAAAGAAGGGAGCTATCTAGAGAGACTAGCATATACACACATATCAAACAGCTTAGATTTTTAGGAACAAATAAAGAGGATGAAAGCAAAGGTAGAAAGGTGAGGATAAATCTATGAATAGATTAGTAGATTAATGAGAATAATGTCAGGAGTTCTAAAGCCCAGAATGAGTTGGAGTGGTCGGGATAACAGTAACTGTATCTTTTAGCTAAGTTGAAGGCAAATGATCAGAAAAGAGACAGAACCATTTGGAGGAGTAGATGAGGTAATAATAATAAATAATGGGGAGAAGGCAAAGTGCTTCAACTTGTATTTTCTCTTTCAAGAAGAACGATCTGGAGAAGAGTACATTAGAAATAGTCAACATCTCAAACTAAGTGGCATAATAGTAAAAGTCACTTAGTTACCCTCAGAAAATCCAAGTCACCAGGCTTTTATCATAAGGAAGGGATTTTAAAAAATGGACTCACACAGAAATAATTCTGAAGAGAATCTCTCTTTCTAGATAATACTGTGAGGGTTCTAGAGTAGTCCAATGGGTTGCTATCCTCCTAACACTAGTTCACAAGTCCCCACTGGTGTGTTTTCCCCTTAATAAGCAATAGGCTCAGCATCTTTACCAAAGGCACTTATTCAAATAGCATAGCAAAGCATTTCCCCAAAATTAGTGGTATAATTTCCCACAAATACACACAAAATCTGTGGAAAAGGCAAGTAGATATGAATAATGATAATGAAAAACACATGTAAGGAAAACACATGGGCTAAGGTAACTTATAACTTTATAACTGTAATGCCTCAGTGAATTGTTTTGTTTTGTTTTGTTTTCAGAAGATTATCATAAAGATTCCCTTCATGGCCTGGCATCAGTAATACCCAAATTGCTCTGTTGCTCATCTGAGCTGGCTCCTTGCTGGATATAGCATCTCGAATGAGCTTATCTGCTGATGATAAGGGGGTCTGGACTTTCTGGACTTAACTTTTTGCTGAATCAAAGGTATCGGCAGCTCAGTAACTTTGGGGATGTAGTTCCAAATTGATTTCCAGAATGAAAGCTGAAATTTTTAATAGCAATATTCTGCCAGTGTTATTTAGCTGTAAAGATGTGGAAAACAACAGTCTCTAAAATACCGAAAATTAATATCACACAGAGGGCACTAGAGAGCTGTATAGTGGGTGTGAGCAGGCTGGAACATATACCCAAACAAGAACCTAGATGAACAAAAATAAAGGATCACCTGGGAGATGTAGAATAGAAAAAGGGCATCATTTTGATATTCGAAGAAAGTAAAGAAGGCCTCCAGCACATTGAGTGAACTTATAGAAGGACATGGACAAAAGTCACAAAATATGGGAAGGAATGGATAGGCTTCAATCTATTTCACAGGAGAGAACATTCAAATCAATAAGATCATAGATCTTTTTCAATATTACTTCCTCAACCAAATGACCTCAGAGTCAAGATTTTATGTTAACACAGTCAGAAATATTGAAATAATGAGAAGTTAAGTTCCTTCAAAGGCAGGAACTATCTGTTCTGGTGTCTTTATTGCCTTGAACATAGTATAGGCTCAATAAATGTTTGTTGAATTGACTGGAGAAGCAGATTTAGAAGAAAAGACAATAAACTCAGTTTGGGCAAACTCAAGACGCTGATGGCACAGCAGGAGAAGATGTCTTATAGGTATTTGGAACTTTGAGGTTGGGGCTCCATAGAGAGGTTAGGACTGGAGATATAGATTAGATTGATTTAGATAGATAGATAGATAGATAGATAGATAGATAGATAGATAGATAGATAGATAGATAAAGCATTTAGTAAATACTTGATGTGAGCCAGGCATTCTGCTAGGCTCAATACTTCAGATATAAATACAAGCAAGCAAAACAATCCCTGCCCTTGAGAATCTTACATTCCAGTGGGGGAAGTAAATATACAAAGAAGTATTAGAAAAAGATGAGATAGATAGCAAGACAGGCACTGAACCTGGAGTCAAGAAGACATTCAACTCTAGCCTCAGACACTGCCTAACTGTGTGATCCTGGACAAATCACTTCACCCTGTTTGCCTCAGTCTCCTTATCAGTGAAATGAGCTGACGATAAAAATGGTAAACCATTCTAAGTGTATTTGGCAAAAAAATCCCAAATAGGTTCACAAAGAATCAGATATGACTGAAAAGACTCAGCAACAACAAAATAGCATCTATTGCTTATACTATGATAGGTACTAGGGAATATAGATGTGACAAATAGCATAGTTCCTGCCCTCAGGAAGCATGCATTCCAAACAATGTACACTGACACATATGATACAAAATTAAGTGTGCCTGAGGCAGTTAGGTGGCTCATTTAGAAAGAGTCAGACCTGAAGACAAGAGATCCCAGGTTCAAATCTGGCCTCAGATTCTTCCTAATTGTATAACCCTAGGCAAGTCACTTAAATCCAACTGCCTAGCCTTTACCACTCTTCTGCCTTGGAACTAATACTTAGTATAGATTCTAAGATAGAAGGTAAGGATTTTTTAAAAATAATAATCATAAGATAAAGTGTGACTGAAGCAAAGAAGAAAGTTGGAAGAAAGGCCTTTAGGAAAATAAGAAGGGAAAGATAGCCCATTGAAATAATGCCCTTTGGAACCCCTATTCTATAATTAACATACTCTCCTAAATCATTGAACTTTCTGAATAGCGTTCCTTCTACCTTCTCATGTTGTCTTCTATATTAGACTGTGAGTTTCTTGAAGAGCAGGGATTTTTATTTTGTTTTGGTTTTTGTTTTTCTTTGGATGTCCTTTGCTTAACACAGTGCCTGGCACATAGTTAGTGCTTAATAAATGCTAATTGACTGATTAATCCAAATTTCCCCATCACACATTTTGCAAATCTCTTCATTGGAGACCATTCCCTTCCCAGTCCCCCAAATTCATAGTCAGGAAGAGAGGCAGGCATACTCCTTTGTGATAATAGCAGAGTTCTGCCCTCCTCCATCTCCTTACCCACTTTGCCTGGAAGAGGAATTTTTTTTTTCCTAAAAGGTAACAAAGTTGTCCCTTGGACCTTGACTGGACTCTTTCTCCCTTGAAAAAGCTTCATGGACACTAGAGGTCATAAAAAACCCATCCACACTAGTATTGGAGTCTTTCTTACTTGGTGAACATCTAAAAATGACACGACATTATACCCTGTTCTGCTGACCACACTCTTTTCTATACAGAGGTAGGGAAAGAGGGGTTCCACCTATAGAAATTAAGTACTACCATATCTTTGTTGCATATCCTTGTTGCTGTGTTAAGGCAAAGTAATTCTCCTTTTATTAACTGTTCAATGACTTAAAGACTGTCTCATTACATCCCAAAATTGAACCTGAACATCAGGGTGCTTGTGGCAGGCCTCCCCCTAATTCTTGCTCCTCACTACCAGACTCTTATCATTGTCAAATACTGACCTATGGTTCACTCTCCCAAATTAGTCAGTTACTAGAAATTCTTTCTATCCTTGACATCCATTCCCCTCAGACATCCTTGGAGACCCCAAAAATCATACTGCTTATGTATCTGGCTTATCCCTCCAATAGCCTACCCTTTGACATCTTCAACTTTTTAATTTCATTCAATCTAAGTCTCCAGTTTTTGAACCAATCCATCTCCTGTATTCTACTTTTGTTTTGGTAACCAACCTTGATTCTCAGTCTGCTTCTTAAAAAGGAAAAAAAGGGGGGGATTGTTGTTATCTTTTGTTTTTAACATTGCCTAGATTTCCTCCTATAGGTCTACCCTTCTCTCCTCCAGAGTTAAAAAATAACAAATTTGAATTTTAAAAAGAAAGGAAAAGAAAAAAGGATGAGAAAAAATTCAGTAAAATCAATCAGCACACTAAAACGATGTGATGTTTTGTACCTTTCTTCTGGCTCCTCAGAGCATCACTGCTGTCAGGAGTACAAACTTGACTTAAATCTTGCCTCCTTTTTCTTAAGGCTCATGCTTCTGGCATTTGAAACTCCTAAGGTCCTGAGATTCATCTCCCTGCTCCTAGAAAGGAAAAGAACAAACAGAAAGGCTAAGGAGGTTCTATGTGGGAGAGAAGGATTGGGGGGTGGGGTGGGAATATGCCATCAGAGATAGAAGGTCCTCATTGAACACTGTGAATGAAAGAATCATCAAAGAATTGGTGAGGGCTGATGTGGGCCATTTTAGAAGGCTTTGATCATTCTGATACATAGTCAATGGAAAAACAGCACCTCCCAGTAAAAGGCTTCAGGCTGACCAGAACCAGCTACAGGATTTCTGTGTATGCCCCAGCTATCACGATTCTATCCTTAGCAGCACCCTATTATCCTCCACATGGAGACAGCATCATAGCGAGCTGATGGGGTCTGCAATGAACCTGACCCCTATTACACATTCAAGTACCACAATATGTTTGTTGTTGTTATTCCGTACTTTGTCAATCATATTCAAACTCTTCATGACCCCATTTGGGGTTTTCCATTTCTGATTCTTCATGACCCCTTTTGGGCTTTTCTTGGCAAAGAAAAGATGCAGTATCTTTGCCAAGAAAACCCCAAATGAGGTTATGAAGTCAGATATGAATGATACCAGATGCAGATACCAGACACTGCCTATATCCAAGACTAGTCACTACCACCTTCCCATGACAGAGCGCATGTCATATTAGAAAGTGCCAAAAATAAAAAATAGAAAAAGAGGAGGGGACACTTTACCTATGGAGTACCAGGTAAACTGATACAACTCGAGATTTTTTTTCCTTTATAACAATGATCAAATGCCAGAATTTTGTATTCTGCTTTGCAAGAATTTAATAAAAGCATGTAACCTTAAAAAAACTGAACAATGCGATAAATCATTCCCCAGTCAATAGGCATTTATTTTGTTTCCAGTTCTTTGAACCAACAAAAGCACTGCTATAAATAGTTTGATGCACCTGGAATTTTAATTTATGCATTACTGGTATGCTACTTTCATATTTTGCCTTATTTATTTCTTGACTCTTTTACTTTCAGATGGTCCCAACTTATGAAACCGCATCCTGTTTCTCCCTTCCTACTCCAGGACTTCTAAGCTCCTATGGATAGAGATATAACAAGAGGAGGGTGACTAAGGATGCCTGGAATTGATGGAGGGCAAATTTTCCCTGCTGGCAATCCTCATGTGCTTCTCAGACTTTCACTAGCCCTGACTCTCTTTCCCAATACATCCATGGTATGATTGCTGCCATTCCCCTACCTAACCCCAGATCAGCTTGGATTTCCCTCTATCCTACCAACACTTTTTTCTGTGGTCTTGTCAGTACTGACTTGATTTCTTGGGGCCTAATAGCTAGTTTAGTGCTACTAAGAAGTGATATTAATTCAATAAACATTTATCTAACTTCTTCCATCTTACTAAACTTTTCTTTCTCAGAAATTTATCTCAATGCTCTGCTGCATTTTCATGAGCAACTAGTTGGTCCAACTATTTCTAATATACCTCCTTTAATCTATTACATGGGTTTAGACACAATATCAGAGAATTTTGTTAAATACTATCTAAATGTGAGGGAGAAGTACCTATTATGTGTATGCAACTGGCTATATATACTTAAGACATAAAGGCAAAAACAAAGGCTTGTCCTCAAGGAGTTTACCTTATATTATGAGAATATAGTATATTCACATAAAACAGATTCAGATAAAACACAAAGTATATGCAAAACAATACAAAACAATTATCAGAAGAAGGGAATAGTCATAACTGAGGAGATCAGGAAAAGCCATATATATATATATATATACATATATATATATATATATATATATACATATATATATATATATATATGAAGGAGCATTTGAGCTCTACTTTGAAGGAAACTAGGAACGGTATAAAGCACAGATCAGGAAGGAGTACATTCTGTCAATGGGGGACAGTGTGATTCTCTCTGACTATCTGCGCAAGTTAACACAGATTGAAAATCCAGACATCTCCATCCTAAATATTCTAACTGACTATTTGTGCCTGCCCTGTGGTACAGCCTTCCAGACTCGTTTTGGGCTGATCTACCACAGCCAAACACTGTACTCTAAAACCAACATCATGATGTCGTTCGTCCTCTTCAAAAACAAAGGACAAACAATAAGTTGTGCAAAGCACAGATATGGGAATTCCCTTAGCCTCTTTCCATTCCCCCCAAACTCTCTTTTTATCTTTTATGTCCCAAAAGAATAGCATTCCTACTCTTTCCTAAAGTTAATCAGTCTAATTGTTGCCATAATCCCATTTCCTTTCATCTTCTCTAGGACCCATTTCTAGCCCACTCTCTCATTTCCCTTCAGTCTTCAACTGGTTCTGTCCATTTACCTGCAAATATGCTCCAAGTTGCCCACTCTTATTAAAAAGCTTTCCATTTTCCTTTTTAGCCTATCCATCTACCATTTCATATTTCTGATGTTAAATTTTTGGAAAAGTCATTTGAATGCCCCTCCCCACCCAGACCATCTACCCTATTCTGGCTTCACACTATAAATCAATATAATATACCAATTTAATGTTTTGCTTTCTGCGATTCTAGAATGTTTCCCCATTCTCTCAACCTCCATCTTTGCTGTACCTATCTCAGAGATAATTTCTCATCACTTGGTAATCTTGACCAGTTATTTCTCTGCTCTTACCCAGTTGCTGAGTAAAACTAGAAAAAGTCACAAAATTGAAATGATTTCATTCAAATCAACAAACATTCATTAAGTACCTATTTTATGCTTAACAAACATAATGAAATAAAAGTAGATGAACCCCTTTTACATTTTCAAGGGAAAAGCACATCTTTTATCTTAGGGCTCAAAGAATTGCAGTCATTTGGCTTTCTGCTTACAATTTCCAGGGAACTCTGAACCCAACTTCATACTCCCATACCTTAGCATTTTTACATGCATTCTAATTAATTTTCTCATATACCTTTTATATTTTTAGTCCATGTATTTTTTATTACCTTGGAGAGAGATAAGTTTTTATCTTAAAAAAGACCATTTTTCATCTTTTTCTTTTCAACATGACTAAGAATGTCATTCCATTTATAGAAAATATACATAAAAATGTATAGTTAATTTATATATTCACAGTAGCAATGATTCTATATTGGGGCATTTGATACTGTTATTTATGACCCCATGGACTTTCTTAACTTATTTTGTAAGGCATTAAATTCACTTAGAGCTATATGAACCATTATATACTTTTTTTCCTTTATTTTATTTATTTTTAAAGTCCTTACTTTCCTCCTTAGAATCAATACTGTGTATTGGTTCTAAGACAGAAGAGTTATAACGGCTAGGCATTGAGGGTTAAATAATTTGCCCAGGGTCACACAGCTAGGAAGTGTCTGAGTTCAACTTTGAACCCAGGACCTCAAGTCTCTGGGCCTGGCTTTCAATCCACTTAGTCATCTACCTGCCCCACCCCCATGTGTTATTTCTTCTGCGTTTCTACTCCCACAGTTCTTTCTCTCAATGTGGATTGCATTCTTTCTCATAAATCTTTCAGGATGGTCCTGGATCATTGTATTGCTATTAGTAGCAAAGTATTACATTTGATTGTTCCATAGTGTTTGGTTTTCTGTGTACAGTGTTCTCCTGGTTCTGCTCATTACTCTACATCAATTCATGGAGTTCTTTCCAGTTCATTTAAAAATAAAGAAGTTCATCATTCCTTATAGCACAATAGTATTCCATCACTATCTTATGCCACAATTTGTTCAGCCATTCCCCAATCAATAGACATACCCTCTTTTTCCAATTTTTTGCCACCACAAAAAGCACAGCTATAAACATTTTTGTACAAACATTTTTTATCTCTTTGGGGTACAAACCCAGTGAATGACTATATCCTTTAAAAGCTGCTTTTAAGACATGATTCATTTACTTATGAAGCCAGAAAAAAAAAAGCTCTTTAAATACTGTTGATATCCTAACCTAACTCCTAAAAGAATAACATAACTTAGTCTTAGAGACATCTATGTGATGAAATATAGAAAGTGCCGAACCTGGAGCCAGAAAGACCAGAATTCAAATCCAGCCTCATATACTAATTGTGTGAAGTGAGGCAAGTTGTCTGACTCAGTTTTCTCTTCTGTAAAATTGGGGTAACAATAGTACCTATCTCCCAGAGTAGTTGTGAGGATAAAATAAGATAGCATTTGTAAAGCACTTTGCAAGTCTTAAATTACTATTTAAGTGTGAGTTTTTTCTCTTTTTAGAGAAACTGAAATGAACATGCCCTAAATTTATACTATGTATGAAACAGTGGATAAATTTGGCTATTTTCTTTCATCATAACTCTAACACTAATACAAATGCTAAACATAGTTGCTGAATTATCGTAGCCCTGACTTGAGATTCTTATTTCAAAATATTAATATTATGGGGTTTTAGTTTAATCATTATTTCATTTTCTCTATATGCCCATTTTCTGATTTGTTTCAGTGTAGTCAATAAGACTTGTCAATTGAAATATTTCCAGGATCAAGTATGGATGTGTCTCCTAATTTGATTTATTTATTCATAGCATAAAATATCTGGAGTAAAATCAAGCAAAAAGAAAAAAAAACCTTGGCTTTCTTAATTTTATAATTAATCTTATTGAAAACATTATTTCTCAATAAATGGAAAAACTCATTTTGTATTTTGAATAACAAGCATTTTAGAGTTCCTATTCCATTGGTCAGCACATGCATGTAAGGTTTGGGGGGTTCTTTGTTTTTTTTTATTTTTATATGGCTATCATAATAGCTTGTTTATTCAAGTAAGTTTAGGGAACTTCCACTTCTTAGACTATCAATGGTTTCTTTGGTCCATTTAAGAGGAAGTTGGGGTTTTTTCCCCCAAAGAATAACATCCAAAATAAGTTTCTATTTCCATTCCTTAGGCAAAAATGCACGTTCTATAGCATCATCAATTAATGTCCCTCTTCATATTTTATGTACTAAATTTTTCCATCTCAGAAATTCATCTCAGTGGTCTGCTGTATTTTCATTATCAACTTGCTGGTTTGACTGTTTCTAATAAAACTCTTTTATCTATTACATGGGTTTGGACATGATGTCAGAGCATGGAGGAAGGGAGTCAACCAAGACGTCTCTGATCCATTGATTTACTTGTAGCCCAATTGATGGAATTAACAGCAAAGATAAAGAGCAGAGTAATAGAGAAAGGAGGGTCTAAAATGAAATATAAATAACTTTATTCTCTGATTTATTACTTTGTTGTCTCCTTTCACAGTGTAAAGTCCTCTGAACCAAACCATGGAATTAGAGGAAAACTAACTAGCTATTGGCTAGCCAAGGATCGACAACACTCCAGGTGTTCCAATAACAAGTAAGATAAACTCTCCAAGGTTTCAGTCAAGACAGAAGACAACTCTAAGAAATGTGACCTTTGAAAGCAAAAAGTTGGTTATAAAAGAAGAATTCAGCCTTTGAGAGGGAATCATTCTTCACCCCTTGGGAAAGAGAAGGGAATTTCTCACTCTTCCTGTGCTCCTCTTTGGCCACATAGCTTGAAGGAGAGGCATTCACACCTATAAATACCCCATAGGTGTGAAATATTCTACCTAGCAGGAAGCAGTTTCATAGTTATGGCAGTACATAACTCTTAAGGGTTAGCTTTATGAGCTGAAAAGAATAAGCTCTGGTCTTTGGGAGTTGAGGGATCTCAGCTAAGTGATCTAACAAGCAAACATGTTATTCTAACAGGCAGCACCATGAAGACACAATAATAAGGGAAAAGACATCAGGGCCTCTGCTAGAGGTATATTTCCTTGGACACCTGGGTTCCTTAGCTTTTCTCTCTACTATACCCTTAGTGAGAGTCCACTTTTCCCACTGATGTAGAGAAAGAACTCTAGGTTTATGTGGATTTTTAAATTTTTTTCTTATAATGCCATCTCATTGTGTCTATTGGTTGATTATTAAAGGTAGGCACATAAGCAAGAACTTGTGAGTTATAGTTATAGCACAGATTCAGAGAGTACCCTGAATTTAGGAGTAGCTAACCCATTGAGACCCAACCTCCAAGTTTGAGTTGGTGTAAGGAGAGACTTTCTAAGGATTCAAATATACTCAGAGCAGAACAGTGACCCCAATTTTTGAGAGCCGGTAAGCCAATTAATAATGGTTGAGCAGCTAGGTGGCTCAGTGAATAGATCACCAGTCCTAGAGTCGGGAAGACTCATCTTCCAGAGTTCAAATCCAGCAGAAACTCTAGCTGTGTGACCCTGGGCAAGTCACTTAGCCCTGTTTGCTTCAGTTTACTATAAGAAATGTCAAATGAGTTGGAGAAGGAAATGGTAAACCACTCTAATATCTTTGCCAAAAAAAAACTCCAAATGGGGCCATGAAGAGTTGAACATTACTGAAAAGGAACTGAAAAGCCAATTATGATCAACACCTCATTATTAGTAAGTTTCTTCAAAAAATAAAGCAAAAAAAGTACTGACAACTTGCTTTATGAATTCTCTAAATTTGATTTTTGCCTTATTCATGTCCCTAAATCATGAATGAAACGCTTATTTTGTTTGTAACTTCAGACCTTAAGGGAGGACTATTATAATTAACGAAAATTAAAATCTAATTTACATTTTACCTAGTGCATCATCTTTGAATTTACTATTATTATTTCTGTGATTGACATTTGTAGGACAGATACTCATAACGCAAAAAACAGATTTATTTCCTTTCCTTTCACTTGCTTTCTGGTGTGATTTTGTAATTTGAGTTGAATAGCACTGATATTTACATTTCATAATTTGATCTTAGTCATAACACCAGATTTGCTGAAACTTAAAGATTGTTTTAGGTTTTCTTTCATCTTGAGTTGAAAAGCTTTTGAGATGATCTACTTGTGAAATTGCGGGTTCATTATTAGCCAGTTGTTTATATTGCTGGTGCTTTGAAATTTTCCTTCTGCAATTCTGTGTCTTTCTTTTTGGTCTCTCCAGTCATTTCATAACTAAAATTTTGCTATAGCTCTCATAGAATATATGAAACAAAAAAATTTTTTTCAAATCAAGAAGTTTACATTTTTTTGTGGTTGTTTTTATAAGTAGTAGGTCCTTTCAAAAAAAAAAAAACCAAATAAACAAGTTGAATTGGAAGGGAAGTTAGTTTCTATAGTAACTTGCATAAGGAATGTTATTGTCAGCAATGAGCCATCTGGTAACTTCTTAGTTTAATCATTTTTGCTAACGGGTAATGAGCTCAGTTTTTTCTTCCTGGTGAAAAAGTATTGATGTTATATTTCCTTCTTCTCCAGTGAGAGGTGTTAATCACTTGTTGAGATTTTTTTTTTAAAGCAACCATGTAAGAGTTATTGGGGAAGTGATTGTATTTAAGTACATTAATAAAATATTTAATTTAAAAGTCCGTGTATTAAACTAAATGTCCTCACTCTGGGGCAAAGTTCACTTGCCCTACCCTGATTATGGCTGTGCTCATCAGCCAATTTTCAATAAGGAACCCAAAGAGCAAAATAGAGGTTACAAAGGCAAAGTTTTCTCAAGCATTCTTTTATAGTCCCTGACCTCAAGGAGCTTACATTCTACTTGTCGTTCAGCTAGTTAGCAGAGCATATGTCTTCTTAGTGGCAGTTCACAGTTCTTTTCCCTTGACCAGATTGTTATCTCCATTCTACTCTGGGTATCACCACTATCAAAAATGGCATGTCAGGGGGCAGCTGGGTAGCTCAGTGGATTGAGAGCCAAGCCTAGAGACCAGAGGTCCTAGGTTCAAATCTGGCCTCAGACACTTCCCAGCTGTGTGACCCTGGGCAAGTCACTTGACCCCCATTGCCTACCCTTACCACTCTTCCACCTATAAGTCAATACACAGAAGTTAAGGGTTTAAAATAAAAAAAAAAAAAGTAAAAAAAAGATGGCATGTCATATGAAGAATCAGCTAGGAGCGATACACCTACATCATTCTGGCCACTTTGTCTATCTCTCATACATCAGAACTGTCAGATTACCACAGGGAAAAAAATTTCTATATTTCAGTCATGCCAATACACACGATAATTCTTGACCATTTTATTTTTTTACCTACTTTTTTTCTTTAAAACATTTTTTTTAATTATTTACCTAAGCTGTCTCTTCCAGATACCATGGAAGAAGTCAGTGAACTGGAAGGAACACTAGATTTGAGGTCAGAAGATCAGCGGTCAGATCTCATCTGTGCTACTTCATTCACTTTGCCGGGGTTATCTCAGTCAAGACAGAAGATGCTAGATAACCCCAGCCCAGACATCATGAAAAAAGGTGACAACGTGGTATGGGGGAGGCAGGGCAGGGCAGAGAAGAGAACTGGATTGAAAGTCAAGAGGCCAGCTCTGCCATTTATTTGCTGAGTGGTTTGGGACAAGTAAAATAATCTCTTAAAGTGCCTTCTGGTTGTAAAGAAAGAAAAAAAATCTATGACCAATTGATATAATGAATATAAAGTTTTGTGGGCTTTAAAGCATTTTATTATTAAATCAATTACTATTACTATTTGTGTGTGTGATCTAGAACAGACCTGAGATACCTGTTCAAGGAAAGATATTACACATCATCAAAGGAAATTAAAAGATCCTTGGTGAAGCAGGGTCTCAAACCAACCTGTCTACAAGAAACACTGAGAAAAAGAGCCAGCTCACGTTTAGAGCACACCTTTGAGAGCCCCTTCAGAGTCCAAGATTCTGGTGAATTAGAAAAGTCCAAAGTCTAGATAAAGGAGGCAGTGAAAAACAAAAGAATGCCAAGTGCATTCGGAAATGGTCGCTTGATAACCTGGCTCTGAAGTATGAGCACAGTCTAATTAGAAATTGTCTATGACACCCTTTAGGACGTTTCAGGAGAGAGAAAAAAAAAAAAACAGTAAGGTGAGAGAAAGAAAAACAACAAAAGGGGAGGGGGCACTGGACTCATATTCTTTACACATCTCCCGCACCAAATTAGATCTTAGAACTGTTCTCCCCAGTTGCTTCAAATACAGGTTGCTTTCCAAGGTCTCTTTTTTCTTTTTTTTCCTTCAAGACTTCTTTTGATGTTTATTTGGTCCTGATTTTTCCTCCTCACCTGAATCAACTTGAAATTAGTAACCTTCATGTGAATAACTTTATATCATCTCAGGTCCGAGTTCCATTTTCTTATATAGCTTGCATGCAAATAAATCAGTTAAAAAAATTCATATGCCTATTCGGCTAAATTAAGTGTGTTTGATGGGAACCAGGCATGGCTGTAGCTATTTATAACTTTACAGTCTCTTTCCTCCTGGGATAGCAAACTCGACCGAGGGTCAGGCTTATAGGGGAGCGTTTCCTCTTGGCATTCACCGGGTGGCGCAACTCCTCAACCAGAGTTAAAACGCCGGTGGCCAACCATGCCTTTATGGATTGGTTTGGCGAGGTTAAACCAGGACTTGGCTACTTCAGACTCCCACCTTTAGACTTCATATGATGTGAGCGCGTCTCTAGGTTGCTTGAGGCGGGCGGGGTAGATGCTTTACAGAGCTTGCGGCAGGCCAACCCCCTCCTCCCTATCCCTGCGCGCTTTTTCCCCGCTGGGGGTGTCTTCTCTCGCTCTCCAAAAGTTTGGATAGAGTCTCTGAGACCAGGGTGCTCTGTCTTCTCAGGCAGCCCCGGGGCTCTGTTCTCTGAGCAAATGACCAAGGCAGCCAGGGTTTGGTCTAACCAGCCCGAAGAAAAAAAGAATTAAGAGGTTAACCAAAAGGAGGGTTAGTACGGAGAGCTCGCCGGACGCCCTGCGGCCACACCAGGGCAGCTGAGCCGGGCACCGAGCCCTATGCGCACGTGTGAAAGGGGGAAAGAGACCCCACAAGGGAAATGGACGCCGAGTGCAGTTATAAATACATGTGGGGACACATGGATCTGGAGAGGGCCAGGGCGGGGACGGGGGTTGGGGGTGGGGGGATGAGGCTCTGGCAAGAATGCACGGTGGAAGCCAGGCGCCAGCCGGGGCTAAGTGTGGGTATACTGCGAGGCTACAGCTAGTGTTCCACTCACACTCACCTCTGCCCCTGGTGGAACACACTCTAGAGAAGTTGAGCTGCGAGACAGAAGTTTGCCCACAGTCCCGAGCCAACTGTGGGCACTGCAGGGTCGCTTCCTAGGCTGGGATTAGAGAATAGCCCCCTACTTTTCCCGAGAAAGCTCCACTGGCCAAAGGAGAGAGAAAGAGGTGCCCCTGCTGAGGTGCAGAACGCACAAAGAAGTGAAGAAGGCCGTGCGCCCCTCTGACCTCCCCCCACCCTGGCCGCCTCTCCCAAAGTGATGAGTTTTGGAAGTGGCAGGGGCGTGGCATTGGCCGGCCGGGGCTACTCGCTTGGTGGGGGTAGCCATGCCCGGTCACGCATTAGGATAGCAGAGATGGCCGAGGAGGAGGAGAAGCCGGCTTCTCCTGGCTTGAGGCTTGAACGTTAAGTTTACATTACACTTCTTAAAGAAAAGGAAAAGAAAAACTAAAAGAGAAAAACAAAACCAAACAAAAACCAATTCCAGCCTCGCCTTAGCCTGGCTTCTTGTCCCAGTGGCCTTAGCCCCCCCTGGGCTGAGGAGAGGGGGCAGCACGCTTCAGGTTGGCTGGCCGCGGTCGGAGCTGTTGGGTAAGCGCAGGCAGAGAGGAGCGGGGTCGGACTGGGCTGGGCTAGGTTGGGTTGAGCTTGGGGTTCGAGGTACGGGAGTAGCTCGGGAGGGGCAGGGCTGACCCAGGCCCTCTCAGGAGGCCACTATATGGGGCGGAAAGTCTAGCTCGCCGATCCTATCTAGAGGAGGGTGGTATGGGCCTCTCGGGCAAGAGGTACGCTTTGATATGCCAAGCGCTTCCGCTCCACAACCTAAACAGGCTCCAGCTGGCTGGGATAAAGACCCTTGGGAATCACAAGATGTTTGCAGTTTAGTTCCTGGGCCTCCAACTGCCTTGGCAAAATCTTTGGGAAGAGTTGGGTTCTTGAGGAACTTTCTGGGGGAAAGGATTGGCAATAACTGACCTTCTGCAACTTGAGTGTTGAACTTTCTTTCCCACAGAATAGTTTGACTAGAAGTTGTACTTTAAGGTTTATGTGTACTTTTTTTTAAGTGAGAACCAGAAATTAAAAAGAATGCCAAGCATTATTTAAATGTTTTCATGAAAAGAAGTTTTCTTCCAGCAATAAGTGATGGAGTACAACTCTTTGTAGGTGGCTTGGTTTGCAGTGTTAAGTGATAGACTGTACTAGGGTTGTTGAGAAATAATGCTGGCTAATGAGGGGGGGAGGTCAGAAAAGGGAAGGAAGGAAGGAAGGAAGGAAAGAAGGAAGGAAGGGAGGGAGGGAGGGAGGAAGGAAGGAAGGAAGAAA
>NC_058132.1:148972518-149018964 GCF_016433145.1 Gracilinanus agilis
AGGGAGGGAGGGAGGAAGGAAGGAAGGAAGGAAGGAAGGAAGGAAGGAAGGAAGGAAGGAAGGGAGAGAGGGAGGGAGGGAGGGAGGGAAAAAAAACAACATAACAGGCTGTAGCTTTAGTTAGAAATGATATGGCCCAGAAATAACATGGCTAAAAGAACTAGTCTTTATGAAGTATAGATACCTATAGCTTATCCAAAGGAATACCAGTACATTTAACAAATTTTTTGCTAGGGAAGTCTTTTTCATTTTTGGAGAACATCTGAGCATGAAATTTCAGTAAATATAAATTTGCTTTACTAATTCCTTTATACTCCAGTGGGCATAACTTGTCCTACTATGCCATGACTAAGCTTATGAGCATTTATAATAATAGGTAATATTCACATAGCACTTTTAGGTTTGCAGAGTGCTTTACAAATACTATCTCATTTGATCCTCACAACACATCTGAAGGTAAGTGCTATTATTACTCCCATTTTCCAGAGGAAGAAACTGAGGCAGACAGAAGTTAAGTGACTTGCCCATGGTCACCTGGTTAGAAAGTGTCTAGAACCAAATTTGAACTAAAGTCTTCCTAATTACAAGTCCAGAGCTCTATCTACTCTACTACCTTGCTTCTTGTGAGCATGATTTTATAAAGACAGGTGAAGTTTCCTAGTTTTGACTTTGTCACTCAAGCAAAACATGCAGTGTATAATTTTAACATATATGCAAAAAGAGCTGCCATGAGCTTACAGAGATTGGTTTGGGTTTTTTTTTCATTACCTGGAATTAAAGTTCCCTTTTAGAACATGGATTTAGTGTAGTGGCAATACATTGATTATACTAGAAAAAGCTATTTGCAAAACAAACACGGGCTTATGAAAAGTATAGGAGAGAGATGGAGTTGTATTATCAGGCTCTTTTAAGCAAAAACCAGCTAATCTGGCATTTTTTCCTCAGTCCAATAGTTTGGTTCCTGTTGAGTTAAATATCTAGAAAGGGTATAGGATCTTGGAATGTAGAGTGATTGACAAAACCATTTTGTGGGAAATTAAGTTTTATGTTGGTGTTATTCAGAAAATGCTAACATGATTTTGTATTAAAATAACAATATGCGACAAAGCTTTAGTATTTGGCAATAAATATAACTATTAGTATTATTTTCTTGAATGTAATGAGCTATTTCTTGAATATTAGTAGTCTTTTTTAATATTTCATATATTTATAATTCATATAATACAATTCATAGAGTATCTTACATGTAAAATGGTGTTCCATAAAGATTTTTAATGGGATTATAATGATGAATTGAACTTATATGTAATACATATATGTAGAGCCTTTTCTATGTACATATATAGCTCTATGCATGTTTAAAATCCAAATTATGCTATATTTCTTAGATATATCCATTATTTGAACTCAAAGAACAAGTATAATATTTAAATGCACTCTATAAATGCTCTTCATAAAATGTCCTCTGTAAAGAGGCATAAGCATCAATAACCAGGTACCTCTTGCACAGTCTCTTAAAAGTTTCCAAATCTGGGCTTCAAGGATCAAAAGCAGGGAATATACAACTTAAAAGCTTCGCCTCTTTGTGGAAACTGCTGTCTTCCAGGATACTATCGACAACTTGGTATAAGATTGCCATCTTTTTGGCATGTAAATCAGCATATATGAATATAGAATTGTGTAGCTTTATGATTTGGGTTTTTTCCATCACTTTAGTACTTATATGTATATTTACATAGGAAAATAACCTGTGATAAAAATGCAGTTTTAGACATATTCTTGCAGTTGTGAAAAAAAACTTCAATACCTAGATAATAGCTAGTTGGGACCTCATTAGGGTGAATAATGAATCCCTCTGAAATAGTCACATTATTTGAATTCATAGTCATATTTCTATTGAACCAGAACCAGTTACCACATTTTCTCTGCCTTCAAATAATGTGAATTTGAATTTATACAACCACTTCAGGGGACTCCTTATTCATACTAACTGGGGGCCTAATTTGTATATCACTTGTTTTTTTTCCTTTTCTACAAGTATAATATGAGAGGAAATAGCAACACTTTCTCTGGTTTTACATGTCTATTTTTCTTCATTATAATTTAAAGAAATGGAGAAAATCACCATAGTTTAAATATTACTAAATATCCTGATTCTTGATTACCTATAGATTGAGGGGTGGGGGTAGACTGTATGGTTTTATTTTCTATTTTCAGTTATTTTTTCTATATGAATTTTCAAGAAACTTTTTTTAAGGCACTTCATTTCATTTATGCTGTGGAAGATTACATAGATTTTAGATCATGAGTAGATATTAGGAAGTCTGTGAACTTGAATGAGAAAAAAATTACAACTTTATTTCAATATAATTGGTTTTCTTTTACTCCTCTGTATTTAGCAATAATAAGCTAACATTTACATGGCACATCAAAGTTTTCAAGGTACTTTATAAACATTATCTCATTTGATCTTCACAACAACCACATGAAGATTATTATCCCTATCTGATGAAGAAACTTAAGACTGAGATTTATTAAATGACTTGCCCAGAGTCACCCAGCTGAAAAGTGTCTTGAATCAGGACTTGAACATGGGTCTTCTGTCTCCAAGTCTAGAGCTTTCTCTCCAATACACCTATTTTATACATTTAAATTTAGTATCCTGAGAAAGAATCCATAGGTCTCATCGGATTGCCAAAGGGGCCCATGACATACAAAAAGGTCAAGAACCTGGTTTTAGATGATTACGAGAGTTATTAATTTTTGATAGATATGGTTTATTTTAGTACTATTTAAGTTTTAAAACTATCAGAGACTTTTTGATGTGTGTACGTGTGTGTGTGATTGCTATGCCAAGACCTAAACAGCATAAATCTGAACCTAGGGATTGTCTAAAAGAAATATTTAAATTATGTACAAATCAGAGCTTTCTTCTCAGCCACACCAGTGCTCACCATTTATTGAAACTTAACATTCTCACTCTTGGTCCATACTTGGAGCAATAATTAACAACTTTTATTTAAAATATTCTGTATCTATACCTCTAAAGAGGTGAGTATAAAACTCTGTGCTTCTGATTAACTATCTTCTAAAACAATAAAAATATTTCCCTCCCAAGGCAGCAATTATCACTTTCTCAAATCACCATAGCCTGCATAATGGACTTACTTGAACCACAACTTTCTCACTAAGCCACATCATGGTTTTTTTCCTTCTCTAGTGGACATTGAATGAAATTCCTTGAAAGCATTTAATGTCTCATCTGAATCAAAAAGTAACTGTGCCTTTTGTTTGGCCAGAATATTTTATAAGAAGGATGTTTCAATCCCATTTTCAGATCATGTGACTTGTTCCCTCACTATTCAGAAAATAAATCTCATTCCTACCTCAGCCTTTATGGAAGTCCATTTAGTTTAATATCTGCTGAATGGCATTTTTATAGTTCTCAAACTCATTCGTCATTGTTTCATCCCATCACAAAATAAAGTACTGGTAGGCTCTGTTTTAAGTTGAAACCAGTAACAAAACTATGTCTGGATTGATTATTTAAAATTTGAACATTTGTTTTGAAATTAAGCTGGGGGACTAGGGTACATTTTTTATATCTAGAAGGAAGTATTTAGATAAGCAAAAAATTCTAATGGCCCACTTAGACCTTTCAATATAGTCCCAATAGCAGTAGTCCTAGGCAGTTTTAGCTTTAGTAATAAGTTGCTGAACTAGAAGGAAGAATTATTTTACCAAGTAGGATTTTAATATTTTATATTCATGGTAGAGGTAATTTTTGGAGCAAAGTTAAATTGATGAGGCCAGGAAAAGGAGCAATGACTTTTGACTCAGAGGATATGGGTTCAAATTTCACCTAATTCAATGATTTAGGGGAAAGTCATTTGATGTCTGTTTTCTCATTTATAAGATAAGGGAACAGAGCTAGAAGGACTTGAGGGTAACTTCCAGTTATAGATTTATATTTCTAATTCCTATCAAGACTGTACTTTCTTGTCAATCAAATTCAAATTAGAACACATTGATTTTTTAATTTAATTTTAAGATTCTAATTATAGATATAATTTAATGAAAATATTGAAATTCATAATCTCTAGTATCACTTTTAAGAGATTATGTGAGTAGAACAAAATTTTGATATTAAAGAAAAATATGCCTAGAAACACACTGACCATATTTGGTTCTTCATTTTATTTCTGTTGTCTGTCACAGCCTCAAGTGCCACTCTTAGAAGCACTTATTTATAAACTAATGCAATATTAATTTATTTTGCTTGACAAAATACAAATTTCCCTAATCAAGAACATAAATTTCCACAAAACTAAAGAAAAAGAAAAGCATGAAAATTATGAGAATACTAAAAATCAGTATTTTTTCTATCAGACAAAAGATAAAATGTCTTAAATATATTTAGCTTGTCCAAGTGAAGACTTAGGGGATATGCTAACCATCTATAAATATCTGAAAGGTCAAATTGCCAAAGTGGGAAAGGGATTACTTAGGGTGTAATCTAGAAGTTATGGAAGCAATGGGATACAATTTTTCCAAGGAAGAAGTCATAGAGTTTATCAAGGATTTTTTTTCCTAGCAAGGACCTTAGCAAATCTTGTCATCCATTGAAAAGGCTAATTAAAGGTTGGAAAAGAAAGAAATATATTTACAATTTTATTAAATATATTGTGTCTGAGAGAGAAAATAGGGAGTATATGCTGTGTGTTCTTGCTACAATATTAGCTTACTGAATCATCGCCCAAGGGAAGCGGTAGAGACCTATAGTTGGTTTAATTTAAAACTAGTATCAGGAAAGCACTGAAAATATGTTATTTAAGATAATTGTGCACCAGGAAAGAAGATAACATATTTTGAAGTTTGTGTTTGTTTCTTAAAATAGTTGTAGCAGTATATTAGACAACCTTCCTTACTTTAAACAATCCCAGGGAGTATTTAAATACTATAATAATTGACATTAAACATCATTTATTCTATGATCCTGGGCAAGTCACTTAACTCCATTTGCCTAGCCTTTCCTTTTCTGTCTTAGAGTTGTTAACTAGGGCAGAAAATAAGGATTTTTTAAAAATCATAACTTATTGGATGAAGCTTAAACTGCTACAATGCTACTGGAAAACACCTACATCATAGAGTTCTATTTACTTCCCAAGCATATCTAAAACTGAGAGTGCTTGGTTGCTTACTACACATCCTCCCAGAACCAATGTAAGGTGTCACTTCCTGCATGAAGCCTCCCCTAATCTCTTTCCATTGAAAGTACTCTTGACCTCAAATATTTTTTTTTCTTTTTTTCTCCACACCTTAAAGATCTCACTACAATCCTCTATTCTCTTCTCCTTTTTACAGTTTTTTTTAACTGTGACCTTCTGTCTTAGAATTAATACTGTATATTGTTTCCAAGGCAGAAGAGTAGTAAGGGCTAGGCAGTGGTCAAAGTGGGTCAAGTGACTTGTCCAGGGTCACATAGCTAGGAAATATCTGTGACCACATTTAAATCCAGGACCTACGGTTTTGAACCCAGCTCTCAAATCACTGAGCCACCTAGCTACTCACTCCTTTTTACAGTTTTTAGGAACATCCCTGCCAAGACCAGCCCCCACTACATAATCCTACCCCTTGCCATCTTTTATGGCATTTTGTGCCTTTTTGTGCCTTCAGTAATCCCCTTTCCTCATTTGTCTTCAGTTTCCCCTTATCTACTAGATGCTTGTTCCATTTACAAACATATCCAGGTGCCCTCAGGCTTTTTTTTTATTTTTTTTATTTTTTTAATTTTAAACCCTTAACTTCTGTGTATTAACTTATAGGTGGGAGATTGGTAAGGGTAGGCAATGGGGGGGGGGGGTCAAGTGACTTGCCCAGGGTCACACAGCTGGGAAGTGTCTGAGACCGGATTTGAACCTAGGACCTCCTGTCTCTAGGCCTGGCTCTCAATCCACTGAGCTACCCAGCTGCCCTGCCCCCAGGCTTTTAAAAAAAATCACTCTTCTTGTGACCCTACCTTCTCCTTAACTATCATCCTGGGATGGGGTAGTAGAATCAGACTGACATTCAAACCTTGCCTCTGACACTTTGTAGCTCTCTAATCATGGAAGATGTACATCAGTGGTTCCCAAACTTTTTTGACCTACTGCCCCCTTTCCAGAAAAAATATTACTTAGCACCCCCTGTCACATACTATCACTGCCCCCTTACAGTTATTCCCCACCCCCAAATGCACCTGTGGCCATCACCACTCCCCTAAATTGCTGCAGCACCCACCAGGGGTCGGTGGCACCCACTTTGGGAATCACTGATATACATAAATTCCTCAAACCTCAATTTCCTCATCTGTGAAATAGGGTTAGTAATAGCTATACTACCAACCTTACAGGGTTGTTGGGAGGCATAAATAGAATAATATATACAAAACACTTTGTAACTTCCAAAGCACCTATATAGATTTCATTATCATTCTAAAATGTTATTTTTTCTTAATGTTATTATTTGTTTTGTGCTAGTAATATTATACTATATTACTTCTCCTTTTCATATACAAAAAAACCCTAAACTCATTGCCTCCCTCTCTCTTGTCCCTGCCAATGGCCTTTGTGTTTGACTTTCCACCCCACTACTCAACTGGAATTGCTTTGTCCAAAGTTACCAGGGATCTCTTAACTGCTAAATCCAGTGGCATTTTCTCAGTTCTTATGCTCCTTGACCTCTTGACAACTTTTGACACTGTTTGTTAACCACCCTCTCCTCCTGAATCCTCTCTCTGCCCTTGACTGCTCTGTCCCAGTGTTCCAGCCACCTGTCTCACTGCTCCTTCTCAGTCTCCTTTACTGGATTATCATCTATCGCCTAAGTATGGGCGTCCCCCAAGATTGTCCAGAGGCATCTTCTCTCTATATAATTGCTCTCTTGGTGATCTCATCTGCTCCCATGTGTTCAGATACCATCTCTTTGTAAGTGATTTCTAAATCTAGCTGTCTAATGAACTCCAGCCCCACATTGCCAACCATCTTCTAGAAATTTCTATCTGACTTTCCTTTTACTATCTCATATGCAACAGGTCCAAAATGGTGTCCCTTTCCTCCCAAACTCTCTTCCTCTAAAATTCTTTATTTCTTTTTTTATTATTTATGGGGGGGGATTTTTATTTAATTAATTAATTTTGAATATTTTTCCATGATTACAAGATTCATGTTCTTTCCCCCACCTCCCCCATCCCCTCCCATAGCCAACAAGCAATTCCACTGGGTTTTACATGTGTCATTGGTCAAGGCCTATTTCCATATTATTAATATTTGCACTAGGGTGATTGCTTAGTCTATCCCCAATAATATCCCCATCAACCCATGTGATCAAGCAGTTATTTTTCTTCTGTGTTTCTATTCCCACAGTTGTTCCTCTGAATGTGGATAGCATTCTTTCTCATAAGTCCCTCAGAATTGTCCTGGATTATTGCATTGCTGCTAGTAGAGAATTTTGATTGTACCATAGTATTTCAGTCTCTGTTTACAACATTCTCCTGGTTCTGCTCCTTTCACTCTGCATCAATTCCTGGAGGTCATTCCAGTTCACATGGAATTCCTCCAGTTCATCATTCCTTTCAGCACAATAATATTCCATCACCAACAGATACCACAATTTGTTCAGTCATTCCCCAATCAAAGGATATCCCCTCTTTTTCCAATTTTTTGCCACCACAAAGCACACAGCTATAAATATTTTTGTACAAGTCTTTTTCCTTATGATCTTTTTGGAATATAAACCCAGCAATGGTATGGCTGGGTCAAAGGGCAGACAGTCTTTTAGCACCCCTTGGGCATAGTTCTAAATTGCTGTCCAGAATGCTTGGATCAATTCACAACTCCACCAGCAATGTATAAAATTCTTTATTTCTGATGAGGCCACTAGTACACCCACAAAGTCATACTAGGCTCCCTTTTCCCTTATCCCTCCTAACCAATCAGTTGCAAAGTCTCAGTGATTCTACCTCTACAATACCCTTCCTATTTACATCTTCTCTCTATTCACTATTTACTACCCTCATTCACATTTTCATCACCTCTTACCCTGGACTGTTGTAATCCCTTCTTGTAATTGGTCTCCCTATTTACAGTCATTCCCCTTTCCAAATCATTCTCCACACAACTTTCCCTAAGGTATGGGTCTGATCATGATACTGTCTTGTTCAGAAATCTGTGGCTCCCTGTTACCTCTTAGATAAAGTATAAACTCCTTGTTTTAGCATTTAAATCTCCCCTACCACCCAATCTTGTTCCAGTCTAATTTTGCACACTTATTTTTTCCCCTTCTTGCACTTTCTGTTCCAGCTTAACCAGTCTGATTGCTGTATGCCGAACTTGGCCATTTTAGTAGGAACTACTGGGGTTCAAGATTCTCAAGGACTGACAAATGAAGCATACTCAAGGTTGGTTTGCTTGCATAGGCTTTGTCAAAAGAAACACAGATTGAAATGTGTGGCCTCAGTCACTTCCTAGCTGTGTGACTCTGAGCAAGTCACTTAACCTCAATTGCCTTGCCCTTACTGCCCTTCTGCCTTAGAATTGATATCAGTTTTAAGACTGAAGGTAAGGGTTTAAATACAAAGCAAAACAAAAGATACGCAAAATAATGTCAGTTAATAGATATTTACCAAGTACTTAACTCTGTTAGATTAGGAATACAAATACAAGCAAAAAGAAAGATTTCCTTGGCAACACATACAAGAAGCATTGGGGAGGTAGGACAGTGAGGGGATAGGGGTATTTGGAAGATAGAAAAATCCAGAGAAATGAAGCCTAGTGGATGATGAAGAAATGGCTGGTGGGGGCAGGTAGGTCATTTAGGGCAGTGATGGGCAAACTTTTTAAAGAGGGGGCCAAAGGAAAGGAAATGCTCATCTGTCAGTCTGTTTCTAAGGCAACTCTTTCGAAGTTTCATTATATTGTATCCTATTCATTGTATTCATCAGACTAGGAATAATATCGAATGGCCAGATAGAATATTTCAGGAGGCCACATCTGGCCCGCAGGCCGTAGTTTGCCCATCACTGGTTTAGGGGATAGCTATCTATCTATCTATCTATCTATAGATAGATAGATAGATAGCTATAGATATAGATATAAATATAAATAGAGATAGCGATAAATAGAGATATATAGATATGTACCCATAATTTTGACAACCTTTCTCCCATTACTGCCCCCTTTGCACAGTCTGTCCCCCATGGCTAGAATTCATTCTCCCTTCACTCCCACCTCTTAGAATCCTGAGAGATATCTGTCAAAGCAAATCCTTCCTTACCCAGAGGCTCTTTGATTTTTGTCTTTGTATCTCTAGCTTCTAGCACAGTGTTTGAATGTTGTTGCGGGTTTTGTTGAATTGTTTCAGTCATGTCTGACTCTTCTTGATGCTATTTGGGGTTTTCCTGGAAAAGATACCAGAGTGGTTTGCCATTTCCTTGTCCAACTCATTTTACAGATGAAGAAACTGAGGCAAACAGGTTTAAGTGACATGCCCAGCATCACATAGCTATTAAGTGTCAAAAGTCATATTTGAACTCAGGTCCTCCTGACTCCAAGACCAGCACTCTGTCAAATACATCAACTAGTAGACATGTAACAAATATTTTTAATTGAATTTAATCATATTCTACCTTGATAGTCTTTAAATGTATTTGACATGTATCTCTTATTAGAGGTTATAGGTTGTGTTATTTTTTTCATCTTTGTGTGTCTGTTGGTACCTAGTGCCAAAAACTTTCACATACATTTTTTGGATTTTTACCATTTATGAGACAAATCTACAGTGAAGAACATGTTTTGCCAGTGAATCTGTACTCCTTCTCGTCTTCTTTCCCTTGAGGCTCTTATAAGAGTGAGGTAGTGTGGTTTTGTTCCCTAATCCAGACTACATTTAATTTTCATGGTTCTCTTCCAAATGTGAGAAAACTTGGATTTAATATCTGAGTTTTTTTCCCAGTTGCCCAGTACAGTGTCTTTTAAATCAGTTTTCTGTTCTTGGAAATCAGGGTGCCTAACATGTTTGTTGAATTAAACTTAATCATTATATATCCTCTTTATCACTATGGCCAGATAAGTAGGTAGCTTCTACACTCTATCTTTTATGGAAAGAAAGTAAATATTAGGAGACACTAAATCATCTCAAAGTCCAAAAGCATATTTTCACTTTAGTGTAGTTCTTTGGGATTTAAGCTTTTTTTTTTCCATTTCTGCTCTACAGCCATGACTCATAAATGATCTTAGATCACTATTTACCAGCCTGTCTTTCATCTTACTTTTCAGTCTATAGGGATGATTCCCATATTCCCGCTGGGCAGTAGTATCTCTCCTTCCCTTCCCATCCCCCCAAACATACATGATCAAAAGCTGAGTCTCTAAGGTAGGGAAGAAACAATTACATCTGTTTCCTTTCCTTTTAATTCCCATCATGCTTCCCAGCAAAAAGCACCTGGAAGGAGAGAGCTACTGATCTCTGCCCAGCATTTCTATCACCATAGATTCCAGTCTCCCTTACATTCAAGTGGTGGTTATGTCTAGGCAGGCAAAGAGTAAAAGGGCAAAGTCTCAAGGATACTTGAACATAACATACTTTTTAAAAATTAATATCCTAAAAACCAGTGAAAATGTGCATCGTCTATGGGGGAGGGGTGAAGGGGAAAGTAAGAGCATGAATCATGTAACCATGTTAACTTTTCTAAAAAATAAAAATAAATAAAATTAATATCGTATTCTAAGAGTTTGGAAGGGGCCTTCAAGGTCATTTAGTCCCACCCTCTCATTTTATACTGAAGCCCAGAGAAGTCCATTTTTCCTCAAGATCACACAACTGGTCAATAGTGGAGTTAAGATTTGAACTTTTCTTACTCCTCATTGTTCTGGGAGACTTGCCCATTTAGAAGTACACTTGATACATCCTCTCCAATTTATATATGAAGAATTGAAATATATAAGGAGTTAATCTAAGATCTTTCCATGTAAGAACAAGAACAAATAGAAGCTAAAATTCTTGATTCTCATTCCAGACTTGAATTTATCAAATCTTATTCTTCTATTGAGTGGGCAGAGCCAGTGAATGGTACAAAGCACATTTTTTCTCAAATCCAGTCTCAGACACTTTCTAGCTGTGTGACTCTGGACAAATCACTAAACTTTTGTCTGCCTCAGCTTCCTCAACTGTAAAAATAGGGATAATAATAGCTCCTACCTCCTGAAGTTATTGTGAGAATCAACTGAAGTAATATTTGTAAAATGTTTAGCACAATGCCTAGCAGACAGTGCTTAATAAATGCCCATTCTTCCTTCTCTGCTCTCATTCATAATACCATAATGATAGGAAGTTCTCCCACTTGCAAACATTAGTACAAGAGAATAACTATTAATCAGCTTGTGTTACAATTATTACTGGCCAGAAACCTGATGAGCAATGTAGACACTGAATTTTTAATGTCATTTTATTAAAAAAGAGGCTGTGGGGACAGCTGGATAGCTCAGTGGATTGAGAGCTAGGCCTAGAGATGGGAGGTCTTAGGTTCAAATCTGGCCTCAGACACTTCCCAGCTGTGTGACCCTGGGCAAGTCACTTGACCCCCATTGTCTAGCCCTTACCACTCTTCTGCCTTGGAGCCAATACACAATATTCACTCCAAGATGGAAGGTAAGGGTTTAAAAAAAAAAAAAGAGGCTGTGGTTAGTCAAGTTATGCAAAAATCTAGCTGATTCCCTCCTGTGCGTCCAATACATAGAATAAGATTACTCCTCATATTTCTGTCCCTCTGTATAACTCCAGGTACACAAGGCCAGAAGAAGTTACATGGGCAAAATTGTACCAGAGCATCTGAGTAAACCTTCTAAAGGTGCACTTTCCAACTAACTCTGGCTCTACGCTAGTTGTTCTTCTGCACATGACATCAGGGAAGGTGACCTTCATCTGCTTTGGTGCATTTAGGACAGATTATTCATTCTTCCATTTTTATAGGCTGGGGGGAAAAGAATTGGCTCCATATGGCTAAAATTCGCACTGGGACTAGATCTTATATTGGGATAGGACTCATACTATTTAGGATGTCATAAATCTGCTTATTTATACTATAAGTAGATCTCATAATAAATTTATCCCCAAAAGAGCCAACCTACTTCTTTTTAGATAGAGCCGAAGTTCATCCACCGTCTTTTAATGTGCCTGTTGATAACCACTCTACTTTTTATTATCTAACTTGAATGGCAGCAATTATCCTGTTTCTTAAGCTTTATTTTAGCATTGCCTAAAACTTCAAATAAAGTAATTTTAAGCCTACCAAACATAAGAGTAAAACCAAGCTTGGCCAGGCCCGAAGGTAGAAAATCACAAAACTGTAGTTTGCTTGGGTAGGTAATCAGTGGCCAATGGGACTCTGAAGAGGGTTGAACCATAATAATAAGTGAGAAAGAGGAACCTTTCTTCTGTTTTGGCCCCTGAAAGTGAACTTTAATGACTGAGTATTCTATTTATAATGACTATATTATTCTGCTTCTTTTGTGGAAGTAGGAAGGCCTAATTACCATCTCACTAGAGCCTGTAATGTTTGAGAGCCTACATAAGGAAGATTCTCTTCCCTCTAAAGGAATGATAGCTTTTCAGAAATCAAAAGAGAGTATTCTTTGCAAATTTTGCTGTGGGGAAAAGGGAAAAATTAAAACATGGTAGGAGAACAAAGTAATCCATGAATGAGATGGACCACAAGAAGGGAAGGAGAAGAATGATGGGAGTGTGAGGATGATTAGAAGGGGATCTGAAAAAAAAATGTAACTTGAGGGCACAAGAAGAAATAAATGAAAATGGGAAGAAATGGAAAAGGAACAAATTGGGAAGGAGGACCATTTTAGGATTAGAAAGAGATAATGATTCATCTGTCTTTTGTCAGTGGGAAATAGTATAGTGTCTTAGAAAGAATGCTGGAGCCATAATCAGAGGAACTAAATTTTAATCCTTATTCTTACTTACTGCCTGAATGATTTTGGGAAAGTAATTTAACTTCCTCAGCCTTCAGTTTCCTTATCTGTAAAATGAGGAGGTTGGTCTAGTTGACTGCCAATGTCCCTTAATAGCTTAAAATTAATTATTTTATGATTCTATATTCCCAGGAATAACTGCCAACTAGTTTGCCTTTTGTTACAGATGAAATATTTTCTGTGAGGATCATCTATGTTTCATGGAATTTTCTGTAGGGCTTTTCTATGTCTGGTGCCCCTCTGGCTACCATGGGGCTTAGCATTTCAAAGAACAAAGGACCTAATCTTTCTCTCAGGGAGGATGTTCAACCATGCTCATGCCTACTGGGAGGTCTGTAGAAAATGAAACCCAGCCATGGTATGAGCTAAGTGCTTTATTGTTGATTTATTAACTTTAGGATGTTTCTGAGATGCCTCGATAGGACAACTTTTTCTTTATACAAACTGAGGTAGAAAGCATTTTTTAAATTTCTTTTGGAACCCCAAGAAAAGTGATAGTGTTATAGCAATTAGTGAATTGTATTTCTTGTTATGTTTTTCTTTGAGAACTTATCTATAAATGGTGGAAAGCTATGGGTAAAATAATTTGCTATGGTTATTAGCATTTATAAAGCATTTCCTAAGATTTTAATTAAATGGAATGCCTGCAGGAAGAGGTTTTCTCAAGAATCTCATTGGCAAGCTGCATAGTGGAAAACCAGAGAGTGAAAAAGGGTCCTGTAAAAAGAAAGAAGATTAGATATTGAGGGATGGATAGCCATGTACTCCCATGGCAAATATATAATATGAAGAGATCTAGAACCTCTAGATTGTTGGCTGAATCCCCTATGAAAAGTTAAGGGGAAGACATGAACCAAGAGTCTTACAGGATGAGAAAGCACAAATTTATAGCTTCTTGGAGGTGCAATAGATAGAGTGCTAATCTTAGGGTCAGAGAGACCTGAGTTCAAATCTAGCCTCAGACCTATACTAGCTGTGTGACCCTGGTCAAGTCACTTAAAACTTAGTTTCCTCATCTGTAAAATGAGGATAATAACAGCACCTTCAGAGGACAGCTAGGTGGCTCAGTGAGTTGAGAGCCAGGCCCAGAGACTGGAAGACCTGAGTTCAAATGTGGCCTCAGATAGTTCTTAGCTGTGTGACCCTGGTCAAGTCACTTAACCCCTACTGCCTAGCCCTTACCACTCTTCTGCCTTATTGATTCTAAGACAGAAGGTAAAGGGTTTTAAAAATAAATAAATTAAATAAATAATAGCACCTTTGACCCAGGGTTGTTGTGAGGATCAAATAAGATAATAATTGTAAAGCACTGAACATAGGAAGAGTCATGTAAATGGGGGCAGCTGGGTAGCTCACTGGATTGAGAGTCGGACCTAGAGATGGGAGGTCCTAGGTTAAAATCCAGCCTCAGATGCATCCCAGCTGTGTGACCCTGGGCAAGTCACTTGACTCCCATTGCCCACCCTTACCACTCTTCTACCAAGGAGCCAATGCACAGAAGTTAAGGGTTAAAAAAAAGTCATGTAAATGTTAGCTATTTTATTATTATTATTGGTGGGAGTGCCCATATTAATAAGAAAACAGGTTCATTGATATATGAAAAGAAATATTGCAAAATACAAAATCTTTTTATATTGGGAAATTTTCAGGACTGTGTAAATGCATTTCCCTGCCTTAGTAAATAATACATATACACACACATTTTTTCATAATTCATAATTTTTATGGGGCTCAGGGTTATCACTTAGTAAATCAACTTTGATTTTCAATATTGTGGATGTAGACTTAAATGTCCCTGAATTGAAATGAATATGTAGCTTAGTTTTTGTATACTTTTTGGGTTTCTTATTAAAAACAAAACCTGCTATCAGTATACTTTGTTGCATTTTTCTCTTTTTCATATAAGTAGAATATATGGGGGAGAAAACAAAAATTCAGCCATTTGTGTATTAAATTTT
This sequence comes from Gracilinanus agilis, assembly GCF_016433145.1. Lineage (NCBI taxonomy): Eukaryota > Metazoa > Chordata > Mammalia > Didelphimorphia > Didelphidae > Gracilinanus > Gracilinanus agilis. Next base: position 148,987,496 of record NC_058132.1, read on the forward strand.
GGTTGATGGTTATACCACACATACCTTTCCTATTCTTTTTTTTTTTAATCCTTGCCTCCAGAGGGCATTTGAGGGATGAAAAAATTAAGAGAACTACCAAGAAAATGTAAGAAGTTGAAGTAGGACTTATTTCAATAAGCTTTTAGTAACTATCTTCCATTTTTACTTAGTTATTTTTAGTAGTTGAGTGGTGTGTGGAAAAATACATTTTAGCATGTTACTCTTTCATTCTGAAGGATTCAAATTATAAGGGTAAATATTCCATTCTGTTGAATTTTGTGTGTTCTTCAAACAAATCAATAAGTATGTAAGATTTTTTACATTTTCATTGGCTTCACAAAAATGTTTGCTTACTAGTTAGTCACAGTATTTGTATTCTCCAAAATCTAGATCTCTTGCTGAATAAGAAACTAATCTCAAATTGCCTTTTCTTTCATGTTCAGTAAATATTTCACTAAAAGATCTCAAAATTCTGAAGGAAAAGAAGGAAAATTTATTTAAATATTTGTGAAAGTAGTATAACAAGCAGTTACTGAAGCCACCTTTCACACTGGAGTTTTTAATATGTCAGCAATAAGGTTGGATATGTACTAACTCATTAATTCAAACCCATTCCCTGACATTACTTTATAATAAGATCCCTTAGTAGTACTTAAGTTACTAAATTATGCAAAAAATTGTCCAAGAAGATCTTGCATGCTACTGTTTTTACAAGTAGTAGTAGTATATAGAAGTAGTAGTAAAAGAAGCAAGTGGTAGTTTAGGGAAATTTCCATTTTTGGTCATTCATTTTGATAAATTATTAAATGCAATCTCTTCTCCATTTTGAAGAAAGCTGCAAAAATTAAAATCAATCCAAATTAGAGAGCAGATATGAGGTTCTATTACTTATACAAAGAGCATAAGGGGAGGAGGAAAAGGAATACAACTTAACTGGTAAGACATGTTCCTCAAGAAAGAGTTTTCTAATAAATGTTTTTGTTTTGTTTTGTTTTTTAAACCCTTACCTTACGTCTTGGAATAAATACCATGTATTGGTTCCAAGGTAGAAGAGTGATAAGGGCTAGGCAATGGGGGTTAAGTGATTTGCTCAGGATCACCCAGATAGGAAGTTTCTGAGGCCAGATTTAAACGCAGTACTTCCCATCTCTAGGCCTGGCTCTCAATCCACTGAGCTACCCAGCTGCCCCCTAATAAATGTTTTGTTTTGTTTTTTAATTAAACACCAAAGAAAAAAATTTAGCCAGAAAAAGGAGGATGTTATAGTCACGATAGATCCTAGAGCTCTTCATCTCACTGAGATAATTTGTGTATCTCTCTATGGATCTATAGTTATATTTAAGTCACTCATGTATTTGAGTGTGTGGGGTAATAGTGAAGATGTGTTGAAGCCAGTGGTGTGCTGGTAAATAAATATTTAGTAAGTGGCTTCCTGCCCCCTTCCCAAAAATGTATATGTCACACTTTTAAGTTTAATCTGCATTATCAACATTTTCTCTATCACCTTCCTAAGTCTAGATAATCAACTTAACAAGAAATCAAGCCTTAATTTGTATGTTTGATGAATTTTGAGGCCTAAATACTCTTACTGAAAATTTAACACTGGGTTCTTTCAAACCAGTTGGAGCTGACTCCTGTACACCGTTGGTAAAGCCCTACAAAAATCAACATGGGATTCCCTAAAAACACATGAAGAAAAACTCCTAGACCCTACTATGATTAGAAAACTGCATCTAATTCAAAATTTTAAAAGAGCTCAAGGTAGAGCCAGAGAGGTGTTCTCTAGAGAGGAAGATGAGAGGCAAGCATATGTGGAGCCTGCTAATTTAAGGCAAGAATGCCTCACCTAAATATAATAATAATAATATAATCTAGACTGACCAGCTTTGGTCGGTGAGGGGCCCTCCCAAAAATCTGGGCTATATTGTCAGTGATAGCTCCCGACCTTCAGAAGCTTATGAACTAGCTAAGGAGACAATATAGTATTTGAATATGCTTAAGAGTAAGAGAACATGTGCAGATGGGCTCCGATAAAAATTTAGACCTTTTCAGTTGTAAAAGTATAATGTGGATAAACATGTAGAATATTTCCAAATAGCTGCCTATGGAAACCAACTTTATTTAGAAATAGCACAAAGTTCTAAAATTCTTAATTATTAAGTGTTGGGAGTTTGACTCTTCAGGAAGAATTTCCATGTAATCTATAAGACAGAGTATTTAGGACAAGATGGTTCGTGCTCAGTTTTAAACTCCCACAGTTTTAGTAAATGTTATGTATGTTTAGTGGTATTGTGATATTACATAATATATATGCTATGTAAATATAATTAAGGCTATTTATTTATTAGAGATATTTTTCAATAAAAATTTTAATAAAATAAAATAAGTAATATAAGTAAAATTTGAAAAAGCAATTTTGCTTTTAATGGATTCCTGATTAGATGCAAATATAATATGTGGGGGTGGGTTAACTACAAATTATACCTGATTTTGATTCCTTATTCTCTCTATTCTTTTATAACATAATCATCCTTTCTACTCTCTTTTCAACTATCCAAGCACATCCCTACCCCATACTTAATTTTTTAAAAGGGGAGAAGCAGTGAAAGAGAATTCAATTTCCAGCTATGTAGTCATTTAACTCTAAAAACATTTATTAAGTATTAAATTGTATTTATTGAGCAACATTTAATTTATTGAACACCTATACTGCATCCATCACTAACACAAGTCCTAACTCCTTTCCTTGGATCTTGAAGTCATTTTACTTTGTTCTTACCTCATCCATGATTTGCTGACACTCCCCAAAATGCCCCCTTCCTGATAATCCATCTGATTTTGTTGTTGTTCAGTAATTTTAGTTGTGCCCACTCTTCACAAGCCTATTTGGGGTTTTCTTGCCAAAGATATTGGACTGGTTTGCTATTTTCTTCTCCAGCTTATTTATAGATAAGGAAACTGAGGCAAACAGGGTGAAGTGGCTTGCCCAGGGTCACACAGTAGTCAGTTTGGGCCCTCTTTGCCTTTCTCTAGAACTACCACAATTATTTCCTAATCACTTTCAATATTTTATTCTCTAATCCGTCTTCTACAGAGCTGCCAAACTGATATTCTTAAACCATAGACCCATCTATGTCACCCTTGGGTGACTTATAGTTTACTCCCTTATGTATGATGCAGCCAAACTGGGTTCCATGCTGTTCATCATGGGAGACACTCAATCTCTGTCTGGTGTGCAGTCTTCCCTATGCCAGTAATGTCCTGTTTTCTCACTCCACCTCTTAGAATCCCTAGATTCCTTCAATACTTCATACAAGCAGCACCTTTTACCAGGAGGCTTTTCTTGAATCTCCCTCCATGGATACTGTTTTCTACTCCTTTTCCCTACAAAAAAAATTACTTTGTATATGCTTTGTGTATATTTTGTATCTTCTTATATGTATACATTTTGTTTAGAGTTCAAGGTGCGTGAGGCAAGGATTGTTTCATTTTTACTGTAGAAGGGATGATTAGAGGTACTCGCTTCTGATTGAAGGATATGTGCTTCCCTGGGATAAAATTAACTCCTGAGTGATTTTCCAGTGACTAACAGGTTCCTTTAAAGGTAAATGATGATGGGAGACTCCAGTCAGGGAGGACAGACTCTGTGAATGTACTTAAACTTTCTTTAGAGTTGTGGAATGCTTCCAGGTGAGCCCAGAGCCCATTCCCTTGTCAGTGCCCCAAATCACAGTAAACATCATGGAGACTCTGCCAGGATGTGAAGGGCTAGTTTTTAATTGACCCAAAGAATGAAAACCCATTTCGGGAGTTGTATATATCTTGGGGACACTCTTGAGTAAGACTGATTTTTTTTGAGCTACCAGATTTGTCCTAATGTGGAATGATTGATCTGTACCCCTATTTTGATGTATCTTATAGTAATCTACTAGACAATTTGGGTTCCCAGTGCATTTTCAAGGATCCATTAAGAAATCTTCATCTGGATTATCCTATATATTAGCAGGGATTCATTGGAAAAATGTGTTCACCTGAATCCTGAAGGAATTAATGGGAAATTTTTCATAAAGGACACCCACTCAAAGGTAAGGGGTTTATTTCCAGTCCACTCCTGGTTCCCCATAATTTGGGGATAACCCCATGTACTTTGGGAGTTCACCTGGGATAAGACTTTTTCCCCAAGTATGAACTTTTGGGTGGTAGCAGTAGGTGGGGGTTATCCTCTCTTTCTTTTTGCTATTGTTAATTCTTTGTGTTATTTTCATTTTCCTCCTTCCTAATTATTTTGGATGAGTTGAGGTTCTCACAAACTTCAAAGCGCATGATGGTAACATAAAAATTTGGTTCACTTGTTGAATCTATATTACTTTGTATATGGGATTGAGTAATCTCCAGCTATGGTAAATATGGGTCCTCATAAAAGACTGTTAATCTAGGAAATATCTAAGAGCTATGCTGAGTAGATTTTGCTGTGACTCTTTGCATGGTGCTTAGGAGGCCATTAAGAATTAAGCTGTGTGGACTTTTTCCTCTTTTTTTAAATGAAAGGCACTAGGGGAAGTACTCAAATGGAGCGTTTGAGTGTCCTCCCCAGGTCTCCAGAGAACTGTCCAGAATTGGGGACATGGGCAAACGTGCCAAAAGCACTCCAGCCTAATATGCTGGGACAGCAAATATTTAACTAGGAGAGAGTAGCACAGGCAGCCAGAGAAACTCCTGATTTGACAGAGTGAAGCACCTCCCATGGAGCTAGAAGTGATTCTTTGTTGAGGGGTTCATTTCTTGCAGGGATGACATAGCAACTGCTGATTGGTGCCCAGTAAATGGAGTTGGGGAGGTGGGGGAAAAGGTGCATTAAAGATGTTTTGTGCATAAGAGTTGGAAACTTCCCCTTCTGAAGTATGTAAAAGAGCTATGGAAATAGGTCCATGAGCATATCTTTGTATCCCCGCTCCTGACACTAAATAATTTAGGTACTTAATACAGGCTTGTGGATTGATTGGTTGATATCACTTCCTTACTAAAAAATGTTCAATGATTTCCTATTATCTCTTGAATAAAAATACATATTATCCTCCATTTTGTACCCTCTACCAGAGTCAAATTACAGTACTAATTATTTCCCATATATGACATGCCATCTCTCACTTCCATGGCTTTGCGTAGGAGCTTCCATATTTAGAATGCATTCCCTTCTCCCTTCTGCATTATGGAATCCCTAGCTTCCTCCAAGTTACTGCTTAAGATCCAGCTTTCCTACACGTATAAATCCATTCTTCACATAGCAGCCGAAATATGCCTGTGGCACTCCCATGTTCAAAATCTCTCAGTGGTTTCCTGTTATTTATAAGATAAAATACAAACTCTCTCTGATATGTAAGCTTTTCCACAGTATGACTCCAAAATACTTTTCCAGCTTTATACTTCACTTTTTACACACTACATTCCAGCCATTTCTCTGATTTTGTCGTGCATTCTCCCATCTCTGTGTTGTTGAATAAGCTGCTGAAGCAATAACTAAGACAGGGCAACTTGAGCTTTTCCTCAGAGCAATGAAGTTTAGAGAGCCCAAGAATGTACCACATTCAGAATAATTAATTAAAATTGTTCACTAACAGGTTAATAATTCCTATCTGTGAGGCACTTTGTTAACTTTCCCTCTACTGCTGACCTGAATTTGTTGTGATTTTACTCTTATAACCTTTACATATCATGAATTGCAAAGCAGATTTGAGGGGCCCAGTTTGTGCTGTTTACCCCAAAGCCAAGACTGCTGGTTAAAACACTACAGATTACCCAGTTTAGATTCTTCCTCATTAATTGTCCTCTTCTCTTTTCAGTAGAAAATGACCTCTCAGTCATCAAATTTTTCTACACATTTTTTAAAATCTTTGTATCATACTTGTTTTCCTACGTAGCATGTCCCCTCTAGTAGATTATAAGTCAAAGGCAAGGACTGTAATTTTATCTTTGCATCCCTCGTTCCCAGGACAGTTAGTCAACAAGTCAAGAAACATTTATTATAGAGGATGGAACACTCAGCTTGGTGTCAGGGAGATCAAAGTTCTAATCCTACCCTAGCCATGAGCTATGTGACTAGGCAGTTTACTTAAGTGTTCTGTACTTCATTGTCTTCATCTGTATGATGAAAGGGTCAGAGCCAGCAGAGAAGGGAGTTCATATGGTGTCTGTTATGTGCTAAGCACTTTTACAATAGTATTTTCTTTGATCTTCACAAAAATCCTGCAAGATAGGTGCTCTTATTTCACAGTAGAGGGAACTGAGGCAAACAGAAGCTTAATAATTTGTCCAGGGTCACACAAGTAGTGTTAGAAGCTGGATTTGAACTCAGATTTTCCCAAGTCCAGGTCCAGCACTCTCTATCTATGATGCCCCTAGTGCCCTCTGAATTCTCTTCTGACTGTGGTTTTATGAAGTGCTTATTTTATTCCAGGCTTTGAACTAGGAGTACAAAAAAAAGATAAAAACTAAGTATATCCAGAATTGATAGAAGGTGATCTTAGAGGGCAAGGTAATAGAAGTTGAAGGGACCAAGAAGAGCTCCCAAAAGAAGTTGTGATTTGAGTTTAATCTTAAAGGAAATCAGGAGCACTTAACTAAAGGTGGACATGATGAGGGATAGCCTTCAAGGCACTGAGGACAGCCCTAAGGCACAAGGACAAGTGATGGAGTGTCTTATGTGAGAAACATTAAGTAGACCAGAAAGCTGAATCATAGAATATGTAGAAAGAAGTAAAAGGTAAAAAAGACTGGAAAGAAGGGAATGTGCCAAATTGTGAAGAACTTTTTTTTACCTTTACCTTCTGCCAATGCATAGTATTTGTTCCAAGGCAGTAGAGTAGTTAAGGGCTAGGCAATGGGAGTTAAGTGACTTGCCCAGGGTCACCTAGCTAGGAAGTATCTGAGGCAAGATTTGTACCCAGGACTTCCTGTCTCTGGGCCTGGCTCTCAATCCACTGAGCTACCCAGCTGCCTCACTATGAAGAACTTTTGATGCCATGCAATTTTCTCTTGGGTCCTGAAGACACTAGGGAGGCATTATTGAGTGAGAAGTTCAAAACTAAGCATTTGGAAAATCATTTTGGCAGCTATATCATATCCATCCCTTCGATGCTAGTAGCTTGGTTTTCATTCCAGGAACACATTGATGATTTTGTTTTTCCTACTCAATGTTATGTATAGGCATTGATGAAACTACTCAAAAATCTAAATGTACCATTTGTGGAGGTCTATGCCTTGCTGCCTACTATGCAAGTATACACAGTACAAGTCATCAGGAGAAAAAATTACAGGGAATTTTTTAAGGTGAACATTAATTAAATTCTCAATCATAAAGGATATTATTTTTTGCTATTCATCAAACAAGCTGAGGGAAAACCCCTTTTATTCAAGAATTAACAATGGAATTATACTTAAAAATATAAACTTAAAAGGAGAAACAAAATGGCAAAAAATATTTTATATAGGATATGCCTAGGCTCTTATAGTACCACCTCTATATACTTTTTAAAAAACCCTCACCTTCCATCTTGAAATCAATACTATTTATTGGTTCCAAGTCAGAAGAGTGGTATGGGCTAGGAAATGGAGGCTAGGTTACTTGCCCAGGGTCACACAGCTAGAAAGTGTCTGAGGCCATATTTGAACCCAGGACTTTCCACTTCTAGGCCTAGCTCTCAACCCACAGAGCCACCTAACTCCCCCCTATATATACTTTTAAAATTCTGTAGAAATATAGCTAACAGCACCCCTCTATATATCTTTATTTTGGTCTAAATCTTAATTATTTTCAACACTTTTTGCTGCCTCCCTATAAAATATTCTCACATTTCAAATTCAGTTCTTCTTCTTTGAAGTAGAAAAATTAATTGATGGATTTCAAGTTGGAATCAGTATTGGACATTGGCTAGGTTTGGAATTATGCTGGTATAGGTTGGCCCCAAGGACTGAGAAATCTGAGGTTGTACCAGTCTACTTCACCTGCAAAGCAAGGTGAGCTGTTTCAGTATTTTCTCTCTGAAATTGTTACTGTGGAACTTTTTGATGGGGCATCTTTTGCAAAGTCTTTCTAAAGTAATCTCAGCTTATTGATTTGGAAAAATTTGACACAAAATGGAAACATTGTCTAATAGCAACTTTGGAGTCCTATGCTACATTTTCAAACATGTATTTGCAAAGTAGGTTAAATTTTATTCTGTGCTTCTGTTCCTTTCCATTGGTGAGGAAGAATAGATCATGTAGTGCCCCATCAAATGAGACCAACCTAGATGCACCATTATAATATCTTAATGATTTTCCTCAAGTCTGCCAGATTTGCTTACTAGCTTCTAAGTATCCAGGTCAAGTATTTTTGTTAACTAAATAAATAGAGCCTTTTGGATATGGAAATTCCTTCCAATGTATATTGGTATCTTCTTCAGATATTATAGTTTTATGTGCCTAAAACACTGGGAATCACAGAGTCAGTATTGGCCAGATGCAGATATTCCTGGCTCCAAAGCCTGTTTTTTATCTGTGATGCCATTATGCTTCTCCCTTGACCAATACATTATATTTTTCTCTTGTCTTTTCCTCTTTCTGTTGTGACATGTCATAATCTAAAAAATTCACTTCCTTTTAGAGAGAACACATTAGACAAGTTACGTAGTGGTTGATCAGAAGGATTCTGGATAGGATTTTTTTTTTTTTGCATTTAAGAACAATGTGATTAATTGCTTTGCAAATTTACTTTCCTTATTGGTTATACTGTAATCTTTCTTTCTTTTTTTTTAAACCCTTAACTTCTGTGTATTGACTTATAGGTAGAAGAGTGGTAAGGGTAGGCAATGGGGGTCAAGTGACTTGCCCAGGGTCACACAGCTGGGAAGTGTCTGAGGCCAGATTTGAACCTAGGACCTCCTGTCTCTAGGCCTGGCTCTCAATCCACTGAGCTACCCAGCTCAGTATTAGATGAAGTAAATTGTTTAATAGCTAGTCTCAAATCCACAACTCTAATCTTTTAGCTTCTTTAGCCCATCTTTCATACATAAACCAATATAGTCTCCCTAAAGTACAGATCTGACCAAATCAGTTCCTTTCTCAAAAACTTTTAGTGCTTCCCTGTTTTATCTAAGGTATTCTTAGTCTGGCATTGAAGTCCCTCTTCAAACTGACTTCAACCTACATTTCCATCCTTGTTCAAATTGTGCTTCTTAGTAGCTCTGAATTCCACCCCACCTGGACTACTTGCTGTTTCCTGAATTTAACATTCCCTCTCCCACATATCTATATAGGCTTTCTGCATGTCCTCTATCCTCACCTTTGCTTCTCAGAATCCTTATCCTCCCTCCAGGCTCACCTCAGGTATCACCTCCTCCATGAAACCTTCTCTGATCTCCCCTTATCTCCAAGTATTGGTTAGAATCCTCTCTTTCCTCAGCTCCTTTTATTTACTTATCAGTATACTTACTATATTTCTTAGTTAGAATGTAAATTCCTGGAGGACAAGGACTATTTCCTTTAGGTTTTGAATCTCCATCAAGCCAACATAAAGTGCCTTACACACATTTTGATGAAACTGTGATGTCTCCATGTGTGGATTCTTGCTACAGTGATTTAAATTAAAATCCAGCCCACTTTTTCAACTTTTGTGACTGTTCATGATTATGTAGAACAACAGTTAGTACTCTTTACATAAACACCAATGTGGAAGATATGAACTATTTTTTTCCTTGAACTACTATAGCTCCCAGGTATAATATTTTGTATCTTAAGTTTCTCCCATCCTCTTAGACAGTGATGGCGAACCTCTTAGAAACTGAGTGCCCAAACTGCAACCCTCACACCATATGTGAGCCCCCCACCTTACCCCAGACAGGGGAGGGAGGAAGCACTCCCATTGAGCTGCTGGGCAGAGGGGTAAGTTATGGACCAGAAATGTCCCCGGGGTGCACAGAGAGGGGGAAGGGAGCAGCCCCCTTCTGCCATGTATACCATAAGTCCCTCAACACAGCCTTAAGACCCTTGAGGTGACTTACATAAGGCTACTCTGGAAAATAAGACAGATGCTTGTTGGATCATGAGAATGCTGCTGGTATTTTTCCATCTAAGAGTCCCAAATGATATAAAATTCCTCAGCACCAAAGAAGTATGGGTCATTCAGAGTGCAAGAACTATGTCCTGCTAGTGGTTTTCTATTCATCCTGGCTATTCAGAGCCCTATATGCCCCTTGAGGATATGAGGGCAGGAAGTAAAACTCATGAGTGACAGTTAAAGACAGATGACCTCAGTTTCTTCCATCATCTCTTAGGGATTTAATGAATACCTTGATTTTCCCATATACCCTTATATTAAACATATCCTGCTAGGGAATTAGGGAAAGGGATAAGCATTTACTTAGTGCCTACTATATGCTTGGCCCTGTTGTAAGTATTTTACAAATATTATCTCCTTGGATCACTAACCAGTTTTGGTTTGTGTATATTCATAATGGAGAAACCTTGAAATAATAAATGCCTATATAATTGGCCATGAGAACTAAAACTGTTTCCTCCTTAAAACTTCTCCACTTGAGAGTATTGTGGCAAGATAGAACAGGACAAGAGATTGCCTCACTCACCAAATTTCCCCACAAATAATTTAAAATAATGCCTCAGAGTCAACTTTAAAGTGGCAAAAACAGTTGAATTCAGATGAAATAGTCCTTCAACCTAAGACAACATAGGAGGATTCTGAGAAGACTCTGACCTCTTAGGGTGGTGGTCTCACCTGATTGAAGTATAAACACCTCGGGCAAATACTAGACCAAATCAACAAACCATAAGCCCTATGGGCAGCTGTGTAAGTGGCATTCTCAGCTTTAGAGATTTCCACTGTGTTGGGGTTGGGCAATTGACCAAGGGAAGACTATGGGGCAAGCTGACTAGACAGAGTCCCAGGCTTTGACTGCTGGCAAAAAGGAATGAAGAGGGGGCAGCTGGGTAGCTCAGTGGATTGAGAGCCAGGCCTAGAGACAGAAGATCATAGGTTCAAATCCAGCCTCAGACACTTCCCAGCTGTGTGACCCTGGGCAAATCACTTGACCCCGATTGCCCACCCTTACCACTCTTCCACCTAGGAGCCAATACACAGAAGTTAAGGGTTTAAAGAAAAAAAAATGAGAAAAAAAAGGAATGAAGAGCAAGCCTACCTGGATGAGTTTGATTGCTGAGAGGCAAGGACCCAATGTCTGAGATCACACCCAGACAGCAGAGTGGAGTTCGAGGGCAGAGGAGTAAGATGATGCGTGTTGTAAGGACCACATTACTGGGGAGAGGGGGAGTCAGGGGCAGAGAGGAATACCTGAGATCACTCACAGATTAGGATGAGTCAGGCAGGGGAGCAGGGAACACATTTGATTCAGGATTGTAGAAATTAGAAAAACCAAGAGATCAAAGGCCCTCAGATAGAGTTCAGAAAATAACAGCACAAAAACCCTGAAACCTAAGACATTAACCCCCATACCTGGGAGCAGTACCTGACTCTAGCAAAAAATTAACAAGAAATAGCCTTCTTAAAAAACATTTTTTTAAAAATTAGTAAATGAAAAAGAAGGAATCCAGACATAGATAGCTACCATGGTGATAGAGAAGACCAGGGGTCAAATTGAGAAGACAGTGAAGTTAAAACACTTACTTCTAAAACATCAAAGAGAAATGTAAAATGGTCACAAGTCCAAAAAGAATTCTTGGATAAGTTTAAAAATGACTTTAAAAACCAAATGAGAGGAGGCAGCTGGGTTGCTCAGTGGATTGAGAGCCAAGCCTAGAGATAGGAGGTCCTAGGATCAAATCTGGCCTCAGACACTTCCCAGCTGGGTGACCCTGGACAAATCACTTGACCCCCATTGCCTAGCCCTTACCACTCTTCTGCCTTGGAACCAATACACGATATTGGTTCCAAGACAGAAGTTAAGGTTTTTAAAAAATGAGAAAATTTGAGGAAAAATTGGGGAAAAAATGACAGCAGTACAAGAAGATCAAGAAAATTATGAAAAAAGTTAACCAATTGGAAAAAGAGATATAAAAACTCACTGAAGAAAATAACTCTTTAAACATTAGAATTGGGCAAGGGAAAGCTAATGACTTCTTCAGACAACAAGAAATAATAAAAGAAAATCAAAAGAATGAAAAAATAGAAGAGGATATGAAACATCTCATTATAAAAACACCTGACCTGGGGAAAAGATTAAGGAGAGACAACACAAGAATTGTTAGTCTAACTGAGTTATCAGAAAAAAGAATTTAGCCAATATATTTCAAGAAATTATTAAGGAAAATTGCCCTTAGTTTTAGAACTAGAGGGTAAAATAGAAATGGAAAGTATCCACTGATCACCACCTGAAAGAATCCCAAGATGAAAACTCACAGGAACATTATAGCTAAGTTGCATACGTGTCAGGTCAAGGAGAAAATATTACAAGTAACTAGAAAAAATATATATTTTCACTACTGTGAAGCTGCACTCAGAATAACATAAGACTAAACATTAAAAGAACAAAGGTCATGGAACACAATATTTTGAAGAATAAAACCAAGAATAATTGAAATAAATGACTGAATCTCTCTTTTAATCAGGTTTCTGATTATAATCTGAAAATGCCCTCTCCAAAGTTACCAGTAATCAATGAATTGTCCAATTTGATGGTCTTTTTCTCAGTCCTCTTCTCTTTTGACCTTTGTCAAAATTTATTATTGTTGATCAATATCCCCAAAGGAATTATCCCCAAAGATATTATCCTCTCAGAGTTTCGTAACATTGCTCTCCCCTTGTTCTTCTCCTCCATGTTTGAATGCTTTTTTCAGTCCCTTTTGTTGAATCTTCATCCTTGTCATACCTCCTAAAGATGTGTTTGCCAAGACTCTCTCTATTTTTTTAATTTATCAGAATTTTATCCTTTAAAGGATAAACAGGATTAGAGGTAATAGAAATGACAGATTCAAGAATTTTTTTGAAGATATGAAAGACATCCTCAAAATCCTATATTTTTAGGCATCAGGGAAAGAAACAGTAGATTGGGAATAATTCGAGATTAGAGTTGTATGATTGATGGGGAAGGGGGAAAGGAAGGTTAGGAGAAGAAAGAGATAATAGACAATTGGACTGGGGGGATGGGATCAAGTATGCGTATAGGGACTGTATCTTAGACAGGAAGGGGCATTTCTGCTAACATGACAGCAAAGGAAAGTGGTGAATGTTGGAGGGGATGTGGCAAAATTGGGACATTAATGCATAGCTGGTGGAGTTGTGAATTGATCCAACCATTCTGGATATTAATTTGGAACTATACCCAAAGGGCAATTAAGACTGCCTGCCCTTTGATCCAGCCATACCACTGCTGGGTTTATACCCCAAAGAGATCATAGGGAAAGAGACTTGTACAAAAATATTCATAGCCATGCTCTTTGTGGTGGCAAAAAATTGGAAAATGAGATAATGTCCTTCAATTGGGGAATGGCTGCACAAATTGTGGTATCTATTGGTGATAGAATACTATTGTGCTCAAAGGAATAATGAACTGGAGGAATTTCATGTGAACTGGAATGATGTCCAGGAATTGATGCAGAGTGAAAAGAGCAGATCCAGAAGAACATTGTACACAGAGACTGATACACTGTGGTACAATCAAACATAACAGACTTCTCTACAAGCAGCAATGCAAAGATCCAGAGCAAGGCTGAGGGACTTATGAGAAAGAAAACAGCCATATTCAGAGGAAGAATTGTGGGAGTAGAAACACAGAAGAAAAACTACTGCTTGAATACATGGGCTGATGGGGATATTATTGGGGATGTAGACCCTAAACGATCACCCTAGTGCAACAATCAATAATATGGAAATAGGTCTTAATCAATGATACATGTAAAACCAAATGGAATTGCATGTTGGCTATGGGGGGAGGATTTGGGGGGAGGGAAAGAACATGAATCATGTAACCATGGGAAAATATTCTAAATTTTAAAAAAAGAAGGGACACTTCTTTATTAAAGATTAAAAGAAGAGTTAATAGAGATAATAATGAGAAATGATGTCAGAGGAATATGAAGCCAGAGGGAGTTCTCAATATAAACTAACACTCATTCTCTCTTTCTCTCTCTCTCTCTCTCTCTCTCTCTCTCTCTCTCTCTCTCTCTCTCATTCAAGATATGAGATGGTGTTTAGGTTTTTGTTTCATTTTTGTTTCAGGAAGAAGCTATAGTTATTTAAAACACTGTATAATTTCTTTGATGCAATCAATGATACATAATTTATTTAATCCAGTTATGAAATCAGCTCATTGCCCATGTTAAATATCTATCCAAGATAGTTCTTGGACCAGCTCTATAGGGTGACCATTTCAATGAATATTATAGGCTGAACAATATGCATTCTTCATCCACTTAGTTTTTCCTCTATGAATTGTTAGGCAGAATTCTTATTAATTATTGTAGATCACCTTTAGAGGACTCTGCATTTTTCCAGGGTTTGATACAGTTATCACAGTTTTATCCATAAATAGGAACATTTAAGGAACCTTAGAGTTAATAGGAAATCCTTCTTCCATTTGAACTGTAAGTGAAAGCAAATAAAAGCAACTATAAATAAAATGGTTTGTTTCTTAGCAATATCAGAGGAAAGAAGATGATCAAAAAAGGATAAATGACTCTATCTTTCAATGAACTGAAGAGTAATAAGGACTTGTAATGGAGCAGAGAAGACTCAAAAGTAACAGAGCCCCTCAGGTGTCCAGCAGCCTAGCTCCCTTCTGTCAGCTAGCTTGACCTACCCTGACCCTGCTGTAATGTTCTACCTCTGCTTCTGAGAAACTGCTTGCTTGCTTAAGGAATGTATATGTTTGAAGACACCAATCCTATCCTTTGAGATGCACACCAAGGAAAATTCCCACCAACTTCTTTTCCTATATGTTCTATGCTTACTCATGGATAGCGTGATTCTCTCTCATGTAAGAAGGACGCCTGGTTGGTCGGTTATTAAAGGTCCCTAAAACTTCTAAACCTGAGTGTTTGGCATTTTTCAGGAGGTGTCCTACTTCATTTGGAGGCCTCCCAACGAGATCCTCCAGCACAGGACCAAGGTAAAACTTGACTTGGGTTTGTATGTGTGCATGCATGTGTGTGTGTGTGTGTGTGTGTGTGTGTGTGTGTGTGTGTGTGTGTATGTGTGAGTGAGTAGGGAGAGGTCTCTGGGAGCCCATGGTATACAGCTTTCTGGCTGGGTTTGTAATCCCAATTATACTGGGACAGCCTACTGCTAGGCCGGGACTCCATAACAGAACCTCTCCTATCCCCCTCAGAGGTGTGGGCTGACTGAGGACCAGGGAAGTATGTGGTTCCTAGTCTCTGCCAGGAGCTAGGCCAGAAACCCTGGGAAGTGAAAGGTACCTTGCCAAGCACACCCTTGGTTTCTGTGGTGGAAATCTGCTGCCCTAAAATTAACATCCAAACTCGGGCTGATTTTTGCTACCCCCACAGCCCCTAGGGGAAGGCCTCTGAGAGATGTGTTCCTCAGGCCCAGAGGAACTGTGGTAGCAGGATTAATTTGGCTCTTTTTTGAACCAGCTATACGGTTCAGGAAAACTAGATCCAGAAGTGGGGGCTGTTGGATTGTTGGACATGACATTGAGTAATCCGCAGCCAGGCTGCCAGCTGAGACATCACCTGGAGCCACAGATAGACACTAATGTCAGGGCGCCACAGGTAGACACTAGTGTCAGGGCCCAACAGGTAGATGCTAGTGTCAGGGTGCCATGGGTAGACACTAGTGTCAGGGCCCCACAGGTAGACACTAGTGTCAGGGTGCCATGGGTAGACACTAGTGTCAGGGCAGACACTAGTGTCAGGACACCACTGGTAAACACCAGTGTCGGGGCAAACACTAGTGTCAGTGCGCCACAGGTAGACACTAGTGTCAGGGAGCCATTGGTAGACATTAGTGTCCGGGTGCCAGTGTTTATTGCAGTGGGGGGGGGCGGGCTTTTCTGTTGAGTCTGTTTCATGTTAATTGTTGTTCCAATGAGTCAATCATCATCCTGTTCGTCTACCCCTACCTTGAGTGTTTTCTTAAGAATTTTCTGGAATTTAAATGGGCAGCAGCTGGGTATGGGAACCAGGTTAGTCCTGGTACCCTCCAGACCCTCTGTGAACTGGAGTGGCCCACATTTGGGACTGGGTAGCCATCAGAGGGAACCACTGACCTCTCTACTGCCTATGCAGTCAAGAGGGTGGTCAGTGGACAGCCGGACCACCCAGACCAAGCCCCCTATATCTACATTTGGATAGACCTTCTCATTAACCCCCACCTTCGAAACTTAAAACTTGCCTTTTGAATTTGAAGAAAAATGAAACAGCAAAATCCCAGTTGCCGGTTAAGTCCCCCCCAAAGTCAGAACCCTACTCCAGGTGTCCTAAGATTGAACTTCCCACAGTCAAAAATCCTCAGCAGAGGACAAAAGCAAACATCTGTTCAATGATTTTTCCTCTTTCTTCCTTTGGATGGGCCCCCAAAGGAGTGAAAAAGAGAAAATTTCAGAGCAGAAAAGGGAGATTTTTACTCTACAATTAGAGGCATTTTTCACTTAAGATTTAATTTTAAGGGTTGAGGATTGCTAATGATTTTTATTTGGTACAATGTAATTTTATTTATTGTGATAACTGTTTATAGTTAAATGTGAAGTGTAAGCCAGATTTTATTGAGCACAAAAACTAATGTTTATCCTATAAGGACAGAAATTGTACTGGCTACTTTGTAGATGTAAAAGTCATTCAGAAAAAGTTGTAATGTTGTTGAGAACTTATTCTAGAATTTAAACTTGGGATTTTTTTTTCAAATGAGATGTTATTTTAATGTACGTGTTGTCAGAACTAACAACAAGTAATCAAAAGACACACAAGAAGTTTTTAAAGTAGTTAACCTGTGCATGGGATTTAATAATACAGGTACTAAGAATTTGATATTTTGCAAAAGATGGAATTTCTAAAGTGTTGTATTTGACTAGGGTTGTATGAATTGTTTTCAAAAATGTATACAATGTATAAGGAATTCGTGATCTAGAGATTAACATGTATACAGATACAAATTGCTAGAAAGTAATGATGAATGAATACAAAATATGTATGCATTTGGACTATAAAGAGAATTAAGTTTTCCACCTGAATAGGTTAAGGATGTATGATATACAAACTGAATGCAATTAACAAGGAAAATTTGACGAGCCCAGGAATCTAATAGGGTTAGACCTGATGATTATATGCAATTAAATATAGTACCTTTCCACTTTTTGCAATAATGGTAAAGAAGGAGAAGCCAGAGGAAATAAGAGTAATGGATAAAAAATAATAGATGTGAATTCTAGTGCAAAATAGATACAATAAATGGTAAATCAGAATAATATTGATGGAATTTAATCAGTTATGTAGCAATGTTTTGAAGTAAAAGGGAACTAAACTTGAGGTTCTATTCTGTTTTAAACAGGTTTTAAAGGAATAAGAGTAAATGCTTTGAAATTCAGTTTGTTTACATACTGAAAGATTGTTAAAGGACTTAATGTTATTTGGAAGTTGTGGAGTTCAAACTAAAATCTGTTGAGAATAATTTATTATGAAGATTTTGATACACACAAAATTTTAAAATGTGATGATCTCACTTCTTAAAGAGGGATAAGAGACAAGGTTGTTAAGTAATAAAAACCTAAACCAAGCTAAGCAGCCTTAGGATAAATTGCTCACAAGCTATTAACCCTTTCCTTGCACACAGGAAGGAGAAAGAAGTACTTATAATTGTTCCACATTGATAATTAGGGACTGATATAGACCAATATTTTAAAAGTTGATAAAAAAAAAAGCCACGAATTAGTTTTGTAAAACAGGTTTTTTTTTTAGCAGTACAGGCTTAAGAAGACTGCTTTCCATCCTTATTTATCTTTCCATCATAAGAGTTTCAAAAATAGGTTTAAGTGTTTAAACTGACAAAAATGGGTTTTTTTGTTTAAAATTATCATAAATGGTCTTATAATTGATAAGCCCTATGCTAAAGGTAGTGTCTCAATCCTTGGGAGTTATTGCTTAACATTTGCAAGGATACCAAATGAGATATTCATTTTTGTTATGGTAATGGTGAATCAGAGACAGTGAAGAGGTATGTTGTGTTTAAATACAGAAGAAAAAGAGACTTGTTCTAATGTCCATAAAGCTTGACTATGCAGATTTGTGACAGATGAATGGAAGTCATGTTCTGCTTTTTAAGCAGAGGGTTTTGAGGAGGAAAGAGGGAGGGAGATAGAGAGAGAAGGGGAGTTGAAAAAGAACAGATAAATGTCCTACTCTTATAATTGGATCCTTGACCTAGGGATAATTTCTAAAATTAATGTATATGGTGTTAGAAAAATCACAAATGATTCTTGAATTTCTCTGGACTGTTATCCTGAAGTGATTCCTGTATAGCCTTGTCTTATTCCTTTGGATGGCCTGGATCCAGGAACTAAAGTGTGATATCGTCGATTGTTACCAAAATATATAAGAATAACTGAGTGATCAGCCTTGTAGGGATGTAAAAGGCTTGTTTGAGGGTATGGAAAATTGTTTCTAGACTGCTGCTTAGCAGAATTTCTCTGGGGTGTAATGGGTAAGACTTGTCTTTTAAGGATGGAGAAGGCTTCTGGGATCTAATGGTGATAGAGAGAATGTTCTGTGATGGTTAGAGAGGCAATTCTAGGGCTCAACCTGGACTGGACCTCTTCTGACCATCTAAGCTACTAATCCTCGAGTGGTACAGTGATGGCATGAGCCAGTGACAACTTTGGCCTGCACATGGAGCCCCCTCACTATGTGTCCCTTGGGACATGAGGAAATGTTTTCCCTATCTGTGTTCTTTTTTGTGTGACAAGTTCCCATAATCAGCACATGATGCAAATTGTAAAATTAAAGTTTCCATTTCCCCAAACAACCTATTAGGTTATTAATTGAAAATTATCAAATTGCTAGGGAACATACTTTGAGAATTAGGTGAAGTATAGTAATAAATGACTTATATCTATAGCCTTAATTTACCACAATTGAAGTTTGAATCTTGAGCTTGGAAATATAACCCAAAGCTTTCTGATTTCCTCCAGAATCTGGGATAAAGAAATTCATCTGTAAAATATTGTTATTCAAGTATTTATAGATGCCATATTAAGTGAGCTTTGCAAAAGGATATTCTGTAATAGAAACATCACATGCCAACTCTGCAAACAACTTAGGAATCAAACTTCCTAAAAGGATCAGTTCCTGTCAGAGGATGATTTCTGGAGATGAAGTCTGTTGGCTAAGATACCCAAATGTTAAGGTTTAATATCAGTTTCTATTGTACTAATTTTCTCTCTTTATATTTGGTGTTTTAGTTTTTGCCCTAGGTCTGGGTTTTATACTTCTGCCTTAGGGACTGATGGTCCACCTTGTGATCTGTTTGCCAGTCCAGGGAAACAGTCTCTGGATACACATGCTTAAAGTCTCCAAGCTTTCAGGACCCTGGCATTCGTTTCAGAGATGCCTCTGAAGACCCTGTGCCCACAGCTCCTCCTCCTCCTCTCAGGGATTCTACACCCCTTATCAGCTATGAAGAAGCTACAGAAGGCTGAAACCATTGCCCCATTCCTTTAGATATTTGGAGGAGGGGGGAGATGACATAGGACATTGCACCATCCTAGTGTAGAAATTTTTCAGGCAAACTATAGGAAAGGAAAATTCCTTTGCTCCCACTATGTACCCTTACCTGACACTGAGTCAAAGGTTTGACTCAGCTCCTGGTAGAGAGAGAATTGAGGTAGAACAATGAAGCCTCCTGGCCCCGGGGTGTCAGATAGATCTACCTACTGGGATTGGGCTGGAGAGGTCCCGCAGGCTCACATGGGGGCTGGTCAGCAGCGCAAATTGGGAATTAATGTTGAAGTTCATTTATATGCTTGTCTATAAGCAGGGCTGACTCCCCGCAATGTTCCTGATAAAGCTTGTTTTGCAGGACAAAACTGCTCAGCCCGGAAGGGGGCTGCATTGCCAGTGCTACCACTCCACCTCCGAGCCTCTCCCCATTGCCCTGTACTCACAATTGCCTGCTTCCTCTGCTCTGAGATCCCGGCCAGGCCCCTCTGTCCTCAGCCCAGGCCTCCAGAAAGCCAAAACCCCAGGAAGGAACTCGGCTGATGTAGGTTGGTTGCAGTGCAATGAGTGGAGGAGAAACGACCACCTTAACTGTAGGTCAGAGACGTTGTTGCTGGACCTGAACTGACTACTCCTACCCTGGCAATCCCCACCACTGGGCACCTGAATGCCATAGCAGGGAGAGTGAATCCTTTTCAGTCTTCACTTTCATGAATGCCAGCAACCTCCAGACAACAACTGACTGTTGGCTCTGCTTGAACTCTCAGCCTCCTTATTATATGGGTATTGGGGCCCAGGGGATTATGAGGAACCCAAACCCTCCAAACACTTTGTATGTCCCCTCAATCACA
The DNA here is from genome assembly GCF_016433145.1 of Gracilinanus agilis. Taxonomy (NCBI): domain Eukaryota; kingdom Metazoa; phylum Chordata; class Mammalia; order Didelphimorphia; family Didelphidae; genus Gracilinanus; species Gracilinanus agilis. Next base: position 149,008,018 of record NC_058132.1, read on the forward strand.
GATGATGAGGCCCGGATGTAAATCAGGACATGAGCTGATTTTTACCCTGAGGGACCTACATGGAAATGGCACTTGGTTTTTTTCTCGAGTCTGAGGCAGATCTCAGCAGTTCATTTCTTGCTCCTCACTGTGTGTTTGGTACTAGAAAGCCCCTCCTGGTACATGGTTGGCCTGTACCAGGGCCTCATGCCTTGTCTCCCCCCATACCTTAAGAACAAAGGATGCTGCAGATAACCCCATAATTTGCATCCTGGTACATATTATTCCCCAGGTTTACTACTATTCAGAAGAGGGAGGTAGAGAACATTTGGAAGGGATGCAGACTGGTAAACACCTGGCAGGCCTTGTCTGACTCATAGAGTGCCCATTCTCATCCCAATTTTGGTAGGGCTGGGTATAGGAGGAACTGCATCCCTAAGCACTGCTGTTCAGGGAAACCAAAACTTCCAGTCTCTCTTATCAGACTGATTTAGACCTTAGTGAATTAGAAACCTCTTTTAATTTCTTGGAAAAATCACTGTCCTCTCTGGCAGAAATGGTTCTCCAAAATAGGTGAGGACTGGACTTCCTTTTCTTTAAGCAAGGAGGTCTCTGTGTGGCCCTGGGAGAAACCTCTTGTGTCTATGAAAATCACCCCAGGGTTATCCAAGGGAGTCTGTCTCTTGTTAGGAATAGATTAAAAAGAAAAGGAGGACCTGAGAAACAGCGGCCGTAACTGGTATGAGAATCTGTTCTCTTGGTCTCCCTGATTACTAACTGCAATAGCTGGCCCGCTCTTACTACTACTCCTTGGGCTCTCATTGGGAACTCGTTATATGACCATCATAAATGATAGTGAGTCAAAGGTTTGACTAAGCTCCAACAAGAGTAGGGAATGTAGAGCAGAGAAGACTCAAAAGTAACAGAGCCCCTCAGGGGGCCAGCAACCTAGCTGGGTTTTCACCCAACCTTTTATCTCACTTCCCTTCTGTCAGCTTGCCTGACCCACCTTGACCCTGCTGTAATGCTCTACATCTGCTTCTGAGAAACTGCTTGCTTGTTTAAGGGATGTATACGTTTGAAGACACCAATCCTATCCTTTGAGAGGCACGCCAAGGAAAATTCCCGCCAACTTTTCCTATATATGTTCTGTGCTTACTTTATGGATGGTGTGATTCTCTCTCATGTGAGGAGGACACTTCGGTTGGCCGGTTATTAAAGGTCCCTAAAACTTCTAAACCTGAGTGTTTGGCATTTTTCAGGAGGTGTCCCACTTCAGACTAGTAGAGAAAAGGCAAAAATGTTTAACCCATATTGTGCTCTTTTCTTTGCCTAGAGGAATAATCTTTGAAATTGAATAGAACTAAAAAGAAAATAGCTAACGGAATTGAAACTCAAGATAAGGAAGATATTAATAGGATATCTTGCTGTTCTTGATGAGAATTAAATTAACTTTGTGCCTGAAAATGTAATGTTTGGGGTTGCTGAGCCACTGTCAGAGATCTCTGAAAGATCATGTAGAGTGGAAATAGTGTCCCTTCAACTTGATCTAGAGAAGAGCATATTTGTCTCAATTTTTTTTAAAAAAGGAGTCAAATGTAAATAATAAGTCAGTGAAATTTACTTCAAATCTTTGTGAAATTCTAGAATATTTTATTAAAGGGATGGGTAGTGAACATTTAGAAAAGGTGGTGATCACATTAAGCCAGGATGAATTCATTAATACTAATCATGCTATATTAACCTCTTTTGCTTTTACAAAGTAATTAGAATGCTAGAAAGTAGAGTAAAGGGTGCTACAAATCACATTGTTTTTAGGCAATAAATATTAACTTAGGTGATAGTGTTTTAGATATGAGAGATCATTATCCAATTACTACTTCTTGAGCATGCTATACTACAGGAAATAAATTATACTAATCTTGAAAATTTGTATATTACATATCAGGTTACCATTAAAAAAAAGTAAGTTGCGATTACATAGAAAGGTGGTTCCTTGGGGAAAGCCAAAAAATGAGCAGAACTGATTATGTTGCACTTCAGAAGGCATCAAGAAACATCATGTGATGGAACATTTGTTTATTTCATGTTGCAGTGCTCATAATAAAATCCTTGCAAAAAGACCATCATCAAGATAACTGCAGCTTATGTGTCAACATCTGTTGCAGAGAAATTCTACAGAGAACTTTAAGATATTCCAAGGCAAATGAGTATATCCTTTAATAGTTGATGACTTCATTGCAAAGGTAGGCATGGAGAAGACTGCAAAATTTATATTGGAAAACATGGTTCAGGAATAAAGAAACAATAGAAGTCAAAGGGTTGTAGATTACCCTAAAGCTTTCTAGAAGTAAATCAGAAGGCATTGCACATGGCAAATACAAATAACATCACAAAAATTGTATTTTATCCTGTTCTTAGTCCAATAACTCCAAGAGCATTTCCCCAAGAATTTCCAGGAGAGAAGTTTTGTCCTAGGTCATCTACTATGAGCAACACGCTGTGCTTACAAACCTTAAGACTGTCAGCCAGAACAGTGAGTGTGGATATACATGTTGGGCAGGGCCTTATGGCGAAAGATTTAGTATTTTAGATAGGAATTTAGCATTTAGATAGGAAACAACTGATTACCAATGCGGGAGTCATTTCTAAATATTTATGTATGGATCACCAGCTTTTTAGAACAAAGATCAAAATCAATGACAAATTAAAGAAAGAATAGAGATGTCCAAATATGTTGACCTATTTACCAAAGTTTTTGAGATTGAAAAGATGGGGAATTGATAAAAGAACAGATATAGACATTGAAATGTAATAGGAATAAACATAAGATCTTATAATGGATTCAGAAAAGTCAAATTAATAAATATAAGGCAGGGCTGGAAAAGAATTCATCTAAAAAAGTCATAGAATTTTAGTGAACTATTAGCTCAATATGAATCAACAGTATTATTTGGCAGCCAAAGTTGCTAATTCAAGCTTAAAATTCAATATATGTATTTTGCCAAGAACTACAAAGCTTATAGTCCTATTGAATTTTATGTTGGTTAGACTATATCTGGAGTAATGTGTTCAGTTCTGAATGTCAGATTTTAGGAAACAAATTGATAAATTGAAGAACATTCAAAGGATGCAGCCAGAATGGTGATGGTCCTCAAACTCATGACAAATAAGGTTCAACTGAATGAACTAGGGATCTTTAGCCTACAGAAAATTTAAGGGGCACATGAGTGATGCCTTCAAATATATGAATTCATGTTGTATGGAAAAGGAATTTGACTTTTTGTTTATTTCCATAGGGCAGAGCCAGGAATAATAGATGCAAGTTACAAAGAGGCAGATATAGGCTTGGCATAAGGGAAGGCTTCATTAAAGATATGCTGAAGTAGAATGAACTCCCTCTGGGGTAGTAGGTTTTCTCACTAGGAGATCAGAAGCAAAGGCTAGATTACCCCTTGTTAGATATATTGTAATGAAGATTCTTTTTCAAGTGCAGATTGGATAGAGTACCTCAAAAGTCCTATTATAGGTTCTGTGACTTAGAGTAGATTTCCTCCATGTCAATGGCAGATCACTTTTGGCAAGCCCTTAACTCAGTTTTGTGTCTTGCTCAAAGAATTGAATCTCAGTTTTTCTGTGTTACTAGGAGTTTATGATTTTTAATATGCATGGGAAATTCCACCAAAGTTCTCTTCAGATAACCAAAGTTCTTTTTTAATGTTTTATTGTATTTTTATTTATATACATTTATTATTTATTTATTTTTAGCATTATTTCATTTTTCATTCCATATTTTCTTCCTCCCTCCTGCTCTTCCCCTATCCATTGAGAAAGCAAGTAATATGATTTCAATTATACATGTGAAATCATGAAAAACATATTTTCATATTAACCATGTTGTAAAAAAAAACTAGAAAAATAAAGTAAAAAAATTCTACTTCAATTTCCAATCAGAATTCATCAGTTATCTGTGGAAATGGATAACATTTTTCTTCATGAAGCTTTTAAAATTGTCTTGGATCATTATATTGATCAGAATAGCCTTTCATGGTTGATCATTGTTATAATATTATTATTATTATGTATAATAATCTCTTGGATTCCTCACTTCACTTTACATCAATTCATATAGGTCTTCCCAGGTTTTCTAGAACCAAACTGTCATTTCTTGGAAGACAATAGTATTCCATCACAATTGTATACTTCAGGTTGTTCAGCCATTCCCCAATTAATGGGCAACCCCTCCATTTCTAATTCTTTACTATGACAAAAAAGAGCTACTATAAGTATTTTTGTACATAAGGGTCTTTTCGCTTTTTCTTTTCTCTCTTTGGGATATAAGCCTAATAGTGATATTGCTAGTCAAAGAGTATGAACAATTTTATAATCCTTTGGGCAGAGTTAGAAATTGGTTTTCAGATTGGTTGGTTTAGTTCACGACTCCATTACTGCCCTAATTTTCCCACACTCCCTCCAACATTTATTTTCCTTTTCTGCCATATTAGGCAATCTGATCTGAGTTGGTATCTCAGAAATACTTTAATTTGCATTTCTTTATTCAAGACTGATTTAGAGCATTTTTTCATGTGATTATAAATAGCCTTGATTTCTTCATCATCTGAAAACTGCCTGTTCATATCCTTTGACTATTTATGAATTAGGGAATGATTCTTGTTTTTATAAATTTGACTAGGTGCCCAATATATTTGAGAAATGGGGTCTTTATTAGATAAAATTGCTGTAAAAATTCTTTCTTAGTTTCCTGCTTTCTTTCTAATTTTGATCTCATTTGTTTTGTTTGTACAATATTCAATTTCCTAAAGTCAAAATTATCTATTATACTTCCCATGATCTTCTCTGCCTCTTGTTTGATCATGAATTTTCCCCTTATATCTGACAGGTATTTTCTGGGCTCTCTTAATTTGCTTATGATATCACCTATTATGTCTAAATTATTTATCTATTTTGACCTTTTCTTAATACATGATGTGAGATGTTTATCTATGCCTAGTTTCTGCCAAATGGCTTTCCAATTTTCCTAGCAATTTTTGTCAAATAGTGAATTCTTTCCCAAAAGCTGACTCAAAGATCTGAAATCTATGTTAGTAGAATGTAAACTCTGACAGGTCCTACCAACCTGGATAGGTAGTGGCAAAGTATATGTTTTTGGTCTGAGCACCTGGTTGGGTGAATTCAGTAAGGCTCATTGTCAGCGTTCATAGGATAGTAGATCACAAAAATCTTAAATATGGTGCTAGTCGGGACTTTAGAGGTCATCAAATCCCAACCCCTACATTTTACAGATGAGGAATTTGAGGCTTAGAGAGGTGTAAATGACAGGATCACACAGCTAGTAAGTGGCAGAGACATGATTTGAACTCAGGTCTTCCAGACTCAAAGTTCAGCACTATTTCTACTACCCTACTCTGCCTCTAAATGATGAGTTTTTGAGCCACAGTAATTCATAGAGACAATGAAGAGAGTCTACAATTTGTACTGGTGCAGATTCTGCCCATACAGACAAGATCCTTGCAGAGTTTTATGCATGGCAGACTGTTGGAAGAGAACTTTTAAGAAAGTATTTTTGTAATAGTTATCACCAAATAAAAGGCTTTTTTAAAGAGTCAACAAGCAACAAGTGCAGTGGGATCTTTGTGTATTCTGTCACTTATAGCAAATTGTGTAATAGAAAAGATGCAGTCTATGGGCAGCTAGGTGGCACAGTGGATAGAGTGCTGGGTCTGGAGTCAGGAAGACTCATCTTACTGAGTTCAAATCTGGCCTTAGAAGTTTCCTGGCTTTGTGACCATGGGCAAGTCACTTATCCCTGTTCGCCTTAGTTTTCTTCATCTATAAAATAAGCTGGAGAAGGAAATGGCAAACCACTCCTTATCTTTGCCAATAAAACCTGAAAGGGATCATGAAGAATTTGACATGACCAAAAGATGCCATCTGCATAGCATTAAAATGTAATAAGAAATAGTTAACAAAATAAATTTGAAAATATATTAAAACATAAATAACATTACATTTAAAAACTAAGTGAACATGCAGCTTCATGATTATCTTTATGTATGGATTGGTGGCCTTTTCTATTTGAGTTTAATATCATTAGTCATTAAGTACACTGGCCCTGGAGTCAGAGAGCCTGGGTTCAAATCCTGACTCTGAAGTTTATGCTGTGTTCTCTTGTTGTTGTCATTTTTCAGCCATGTCCAACTCTTCCTGACTCCAGGCCCAACACTCTTTTCACTGCACCACCTAGCTTCCCCATTCTACCTTAGACAAGTCACTTAACTTCCCTGTGCCTCAGTTTCTTCATCTGTAAAATGAAGTGTCTTCTAGTTCTTGATCCAGAATTCATAGTTTCCAGCATATTCTTTGCTATTTTCCTCTATGCTAACCTTTGCATTAAAGTCACTGAATATTAAATGTATGTTGATTTAGTTTGGAAACTTTGAGTTCTTTACAGAATTTCTTCTGATTCTCTGTAACAATTGTTGACACATAAGTTGCAGTTATTTTAACTTTCATCTTTTTGTTCTTGCTCATCATGGAGATAAGTGCTAAATATTTAATGTCATTGGTAAATGAAACTCCTAGGTGAGGAAACTCTTTAACTATGCAAGTCAGAGGGCAGGTAAGTGGCTCAGTGGATAGAGAGCAGGCCTGGAGATAGGAAGAAGTGGGTTTAAATCTAACTCCCTAGCCCTTACCACTCTTCTGCCTTGCAGCTCATCAATCAAGTCAGAAGTTAAGTATTTTTAAAAAAATTTTAAGCAATGCAAGACAGCACCTTCTCTGCAAGGTGTAGTTTGAAATACTTTCTAGACAATAAGAGATTAAGAGACTTACCCAGAGTCACACAGCCAGTATGAGTCTGAGGTACATCTTCTGAGTTATGAAATTGGTTCTAGTCATTATACAACACTGCCTCTGAGGCCGTATCCCTATGCTCATCCTAAGTGCTGAAAAACAAGATGGCAAATTATCCAATGAAAGCATGTTTCTTGTGTCTTTTGACAATGAATCCAACCCTGCCAACACCTTTATTTGACTCTCCTTGTATTTTTCCATTTTCCTGCAACTTCCTTTAGGCTTCTGCTTTCACATATTTATTTTAAAATAAGTTTTAATTGATAAATTTTATTTTTATGTTACTGTTTTCCCCATCCACCCAAATCTAGAGAGCTAGCCAATATTACAAATAGTATTTTTGTCAAAAAAGAAAAAAGTAAAGAATAACTGATCAGTATATCAAAAAAAAAGTCTAAAAATATGGGCAGTACTTGTGGATCTCCCATCTCTGCTAAAGTGGTGGGATGGGAGTATTCTCTAATATCTTTTTTATTTTCTAGTCAGCTTGTTCTTTATAATTTTGTAGCATTTGCTTTTGATTTTTTTTTTGAATGGTTCCTTTCTTCTACATTGTTTTAGTCATTGTGTATATTAGGGTTCTTTGGAGTTCTACTTAATTTATTCTGCATCAGTTTATGTAGCTCTACCCATGCTTCTCTTTATTCATCATATTCATAATTTCTTAAAGCACAGTATTTTTTCATTACATTAGTATAACACAATTTGTTTAGCTATTACCCAATCAATGTACATCTATTTTGTTTCCAATTCTTTACTATCACAAAAAGTGCTACTATATATATTTTGGTATATATGGAGATTTTCTTCTTCTTAATGACCTCCTTGAAGTATAAGCCTAATAGTAGAATCTTCAGGTCAAAAGTTATAGACATCTTCACATCATTTGATTAATTCCAAATTGCTTTCTTTCCAAAATGTTTTTTAGATTCCCATATCCATCAACAATGCATTAGTTTGCCTATTCCCATCTTTTGTCATCTTTGCCAATTTGCAAGAGTGAGGCAAAATCTCAAGGTTGTTTTGGTTTGCATTTCTCTTGGTTTTAGTGATTTGGAACATTCTATGATGTGATTGCCAATAATTTGCAATTCTTCTTTTGAGGAATGTTTGTTCATATCCTGCTACTTATCTTTTGGGGAATGGCTTTTCTTTATACATATATATGTATACAAAACCTTTGTACACAAATTTCTCTGATTTGGTATCCAAGATATATAAACAAGTATGTGTGTATGTAAATATACACACATATAAATATACAAAAGATATGTAAACAATAAGCATATATATGTCTGTGTATAAAAATAAGCATTTTTAATACCTTTTCCTATTTCTCCGCTAGTCTAACATTGTGTCTACAAAAACAGAAGTGCCAATTGAGGTCTAAAAAGGATCCTTTAAAAAATTTTTTTCGTTTCATGGGATTTCATGAATTAAGTAGTGCTGTCCTAGTAACTAGTCTCCTAGTGGTGAGCCTCTCCATACCTAATGAGTCTGATCTTTCTTGAATGACAAAAATTGTCTGTGGCTAAAACTATACTTAAAGCTTACCTATTATAGCAGAAAATCCAAGAGCTTGTTTTTTGAGGACTTTTGTGCCCTGCACAATGATTAATAAGTGTTTATTTAGTTGCGTGCATATTAAAAATGTTATCAATAAAGTTTTTGTACAAACAAAACCAATGCAACCAAAATTAGAAGGGAAGCAACAAACTGGAGGGAAAAATTATAACAAATTTCTCTAACAAAGGTCTAATTTCTCAAATATATAAGGAACTAAGTCAATTTTACAAGAAATCAAACCATTCCCCAGGTGACAAATGGTCAAGGAATATGAATAGGCAGTTTTTAGATGAAGAATCAAAACTATCAATAATCATAGAGAAATGCAAATTAAAACAACTCCGAGGTACCACATACCTGGCAGATTAGCCAATATGATAGTAAAGGAAAATAATAAATATTGGAGGGGATGTGGCAAAATTGGAACACTAATACATTGCTGGTATTGTGAAGAGATCCAGCCATTCTGGAAGGCAATTTGGAATTATGCTCAAAGGGCTTGAAAAGAATGCATGCTTTTTGATCCAGCCATACCATTATTAGGTTTGTCTCACAAAGCAATTTTTAAAAATTGGGAAAGGTTCTGTTTGTACCAAAATATCTATAACTGTGCTTTTTGTGGTGGCAAAAAAATTGGAAAATTGTCTGAACAAATTGTGGTGATTAAATATTATTGTGCTGTAAGGAATGATGAACGTCTTGGTTTCTATAAGAACTGGAAAGACCTCCATGAACTGATACAGAGTGAAATAAGAAGTGTAGCATAATGATTGGAATCATATATAAAAGATGCCACAGTACTTACTAAAGAGGGTTTAGACATTTGGGACAATGTCCCTCTAATGTAGCCCTATCCCCAAACCCACAGAAGCCATAGCCTGGCCTCACCAGAAGTTGGGGTTGGTAACCCAAGAGGTATTTTCCATACATAACTTTGCTGTATAATGTGTATGATTCATCTGATAGGAAATGTGTTTATTAATCATAATGATGATGTTCTCATTATAGGTTAGGAATCTGAAGCAATGGGTGACTGGAGCTTTCTGGGGAGATTATTAGAGAATGCGCAAGAACACTCTACCGTGATTGGCAAAGTTTGGCTGACTGTTCTGTTCATCTTCAGAATCTTGGTGCTAGGTGCCGCCGCAGAAGAAGTCTGGGGAGATGAACAGTCAGACTTTACGTGTAACACTCAACAACCAGGTTGTGAGAATGTCTGCTATGACAAGGCTTTTCCTATTTCCCACATTCGCTTCTGGGTCCTGCAGATCATTTTTGTCTCTACCCCCACCCTCATTTATCTGGGCCATGTGCTGCACATTGTACGCATGGAGGAAAAAAAGAAGGAAAAAGAGGGAGATCAACTTAAGAAAGACAACCTGCACCAGGGAGTAGGAGAACTCAGTGGCCCCAACAGCCATCGAGAACCACTCAGCAAAAAGGAGAGTGCCAGGATGGAAAAGAAAGAGAGACCCCCAATCCGAGATGATCGAGGCAAAGTCCGGATAGCTGGTGCCCTGCTCCGCACCTACGTCTTTAACATCATCTTCAAGACTCTGTTTGAAGTGGGCTTCATTGTGGGGCAATATTTTCTCTATGGTTTTGAGTTAAAGCCACTATACCGATGTGACCGCTGGCCCTGCCCCAACACTGTGGATTGCTTTATCTCCAGACCCACAGAAAAGACCATATTCATTATTTTCATGCTAGTGGTGGCTTGTGTGTCTCTCTTGCTCAACATGCTGGAGATCTATCACCTGGGCTGGAAAAAGCTTAAACAGGGTATGACCAACCATTATAATAACCCAGATTCTCCAGAAGCCAAAGTCCTGCCCTCGAAATGTAGTAGCATTGGCCCACTTCTGCTCTCTCCCCATTCTGCCCCTCCTTCTGTTGGATTCCCACCTTACTATACTCAGTCTGCCTCTTCCCTAGGACAGGCAACCACTACAGGTTATCCTGGGGCTCCTCCGCAACCCACAGAATTCAGAATGGTAACCCTCCCGGAGGAGCGCAGTAAGGCAGCCCCAGCCAAATATTATGGTGGCAACCACCACCACATCTTAATGACTGAGCAGAACTGGGCCAACCAGGAGGCAGAGCAACAGACTTTTGAAAGGAAGTCGTCCCCAACCGACACGACCCCTGGCACTCCCACCACCCCAAGCAGTGTTCGGCAGCTCCTCCAAGAGCGGGGAGACAGTGGTGGGGGGAGCAAAGTGCCCTTGCTGTTGATTAATGGGAGTAGCAGCAGTTTGGGGGCCACTAAATCAGAGGTAACCTCTGAAGGGGAGAAACAGCCAGGTACTACCACAGTTGAGATGCACCCACCGCCATTGCTTCTCATTGATTCAAGACGGTTAAGTAAGGCTAGCAAGTCCAGCAGTGGTCGAGCCCGATCAGATGACTTAGCCGTCTAATACTGTTTGCGCTCTCTCTCTCTCTCTCTCTCTCTCTCTCTCTCTCTCTCTCTCTCTCTCTCTCTCTCTCTCTCTCTCTCTTTCTCTCTCTCTTCCTCCCTCTCCA
>NC_058132.1:149019302-149032933 GCF_016433145.1 Gracilinanus agilis
TCTCTCTCTCTCTCTCTCTCTCTCTCTCCTTCCCTCCCTCCCTCCCTCCCTCCCCCACACTCATCTCTGAAAAGAGTTTTAAAGTAACCTTTCTTCTTGGAAAATTAAAACCAAAATTCACAGTTGAATCAGCAAGAACCAGAAGAAAGCCAGGTCCTAGGATGGGAGGAGAAATAAGATTAAGAAGAGGAGACTAGGCTTCCTTATGTTAATAATACCCGCTGTTCTTAATATACTGTGAGTTGTAGAGGACATAAAGGCAACATTTTCTGGCAGAATGAAAGTAGCCAGTGAGATCTGATTGTTAGTCCCAAAGGCGTCCAATCCCAGTAGGCACTGACCTTGTAACCTGAGCAGGATTTACAAATTAGTTTGTACACTGCCTACAGATTCCTCTTATTAAGCATTTGTATAGTGTTCTGTGCCAGCCACTGTGCTAAATGCTTTACAGATATTATCTCAGTGGATTCTCCCAACAACCCCAACAGGTCGGTGCTATCATCCTCATTTTACAGTCGAGAAAACTTTGAGGCAAACAGAGGTTAAGTGACTTGCCCAGGATCACACAGCTAGGACGAAGCATCTGAAGTCATATTTGAAATCAGTTCTTCCTGACTTCAGGCCCTGCTCTCTATACACAATGTCATCTAGCTGAGATCCCATACAAAGGCCATCTATTCCTAAGCTAGACAAAAACCTCTCTGGTGAGTGTAGTAAATCAGTGGACATATTCAATTCCATCCTTATTTGGTACTCTTAACCTATGAGTGAATTTGCTTTTGAGTGACCTGGTCTAAAAAATATTTTAAGTGGCATGCAGATGGTTCTTTTTTTTTTTTTTTTTAAGGGGAAGGTGGGTTTTTTGTTGTTATTTCTTTTCTTTTTTTTAGAAACAAGCAATGACATTTACACTTCTGAACCTGCAGAGAGAGGCTCAGGAAACTTTCATATCATATGTTATAATATAACAATATCATATAATAAAAAGTGTACTGATTCTCCAGGGACAAGAGTCAGAATTCCAGGATGTGCTGCAGATCAATTCTCAGTGGGCAAATTGGAGGAAAAATGTGTCTGGAAGGCTTTAAGAATTTCTCTTTTCAGTGTCCCATTTTAAACTTGAGTCTCTTGAAGGACAAGTGTACCATTCATTCTTCAACCCTCAGTCTTTTTGCAAAAAAGAGTAGGCTTAGAAATTATGATAATCCAGCTAGTATTAAATTGGCCCTGTTAGATGGAGGTAAAGAATTGGCCTTTTCTTTTTAAAAGAAGTCTGCAACTTCATCAGTCTGATGACTATTATTAAGGAAGAGGAAAACACCTTTGTGATGCTAGCCATTTTTTGCTTCTTAACATAAATATAAAATTACCATATATTCAACTTCCTAATTTGATTATAAGTATAAATATAACAGTTATTTGATTATACATCAAAGGAATCTCTACTGACCAGAATATCATTAATGGGTATAAATTGGCCCAATTCTTCATTCTTCATACCTCTATAATAAAGATAACTTCTAATTCATCATTTTTTTCATGTACTTGGCAAAATAGTTGATATAATGAATTTTTCAGCTATAAAGTAATACAGTCATCATGAATTAACTGCTGAAAAGTGGCTATACTTTGCCTGATCCTAATCACAGTTTCCACTTCTAGCTTCTGTGGTTTGAGACTGGCTATTTTTCAACTTTCAGACCACCACCAGCAACCCTTCCCCCTTAGCTACATTGTATGTCCCTTTATGGAATTCATTGCTTTTTAAAATGTCGGAAATTAACTTAAATTGATTTGATTTCTATGAGGCCATGCTCCCTTCTCTAATATATTTTGAAATCTGATAATGAGCAAAAAGCTATGACTTTGTACTCTACCGAAAAGGGCCTTTCCTATTTCAAGCTTAAATGGTACACTCAATCTTAGGGAGAGTTCAGATGGGATAGATGAAGATTTAGTCCATTGTTGATCATCTAATTTTAGAAAAAGCGACCAACTTCTCAGCATAGATGTATGCCCTTGGACCACCTCCATTTTAAAAGCATCTTATTTTGGAAAAGGTTGTAGGCCGTGTGTCAAAATCAAAGCTACAACTCACAAGGCTGTGTTTGAATACATGCCTCAGGAACTTATACCATGACAACACCTCTAACAAATTTTTAACTTCTTGGTTACCCACCATTTGATTTTGAGGTGGGGGAGGGGGAGGATTGATTATAGTTTTCATTTTTAAATTTTTGAAAATTTAACTTTATACATAATGGATAACATGTATGTGGTTATCCTTCTATGATGTAATTGCATTTAGAATAGCTTGAGCCTCTTCTCCCTAGTACATGGGCAGAGATTTAGTTTGTTTGAAGGGATTTGTGTGAAATATCTGTTTTAAATGTAAATTGGATTAAATTTGCTTCCTTCAGTAGTATTAGGAACGATTAAGGAACCAAGAAGTAATGAAATTTTGTGAGGTAGAACAGCATCTGTGGAAGGAGGTATTTGTTAGTTTACAGATGAATTTACTGGTCACGCCGTTCTTTTTAAAAAGTGAAAAATGACATTTCTTACTTGAGTTACACTGCTGTTTGAGGTATTAGGGTTTTTGAAACCAAAAGGTCAGGCTTCTCTGCCCCTTGGGGGTAGATGAGTGGTGTGGAAGGTTGCTCTCTTTTAATAAATTATTTTAATGCAATGAAAAATTAGCAGCTACATATTATGGACAAGGCATATTTCATCCTATATTTTTCACATTCATTTAAATGATCTACTGACATTTATCAACACAATTTATGATTTAATTGGGAATTTTAGGGTATGGGGCTTTTTTTCTCCATTTCATTAAAATTGTTTAAAACATTCAAATGATTAATCAAATGTACTTGTGTACTTTTAATGAGAAGTATAAAAATAGAAGTATTTCTATTCTTCTTTATCAGTGGATCAGAAATCCACTCCTGCAATTTTTTAATGTTGGATTACTTAAGATCTATAGGATGTTTTCAACCTTAGGAAGATACAAATGCAAAAGTTCTCTTTTCCATTTCGATTCTGCAGGATTACTTACAAAATCTTCCTCTGTTTCTTCCTTGTTCCTTTGGGGGTTGTGCATTTTTAATGTTTTTCAAGCGTAATTCATCATTTTGTTCCATGCTTAATGGCTAAAATAAGCTTTTGAACTCTTGCGGCATTGAGTCCTGAAAATAATGTAATGTGTTGAAAGAGAACAGTATTTTTTTGACATGGAATCAGAGAATCAATACTGATTTCTGTTACTTACTAAATGTTCTGATATTGTGCTTTCCCACCATAATTTGTTGTGTATCAGAACCTGAGAGTAGAGCCGATTAAATAATGCCAAAAGTTCTTTTTTAAAAAAGCTAATTTTCAAACCAATTAGCAAATTCCCTAACACAATCAAATATATTTATAACTTTGGGATTACAACTTTTACATTTAGTTTTTTATTTTTAAATTGCACATTTAGATGAACTACATGGTACCTGACCCTCACATTGGTTTATTTAAATACTAAGGGACATTTATGCCCCCCAAAAAGGAATGTCTTAACAAAGGAAGTCTTCCAATATGCTGAGTGCCATTTAAAGAAAGCTAATTTCACATAAATATTATCTTTTTGTTACTATTTCTTCACATGCTTACAACACAGGGCAAGGGCAAATTGTACTCGAGCATTCAAATTTAGAAAATGTTGAACTATTCTTCAAACATAGTGATAAAAATTTGCCTTTATTCCATTCTTTTGCATTTGTTTGGATATGAGTGGTAGCAGGGTCAAAAGCTCAGTTACCATTCAGTATGATTATTTCACAAATTCTTCCCCCAGGATCCCCCCTTCAAATACTCACAAAGAATACTACACAAATGTCTTACTAGAAAAAAAATATTTTGCAAAAGGCAATGCAAATTTTTCCCCAAGGATCTAAAAAGTAAAAACATACGTGACTAATAAAAATAAACAGTTATTTCAAGCTCAGGAGATACATTTATGTTGCTCATTATACAATGTCTCTGACACCCCAAAGGTTGTGCTGGCTTACTCAGAAGTTTCTTGTGGCCCAAAGAATGTTTGTCTTCTACATGACTGATCCTCATGACAAAGAGTGTTCTGGGCAGTAAGAGATTTACAAGCAGTAAATCACTAACAGGGCTGCCTTTGAAGGAGTTGCCTCATGTGTACAATTCTTTAGGAATCAGTTGATGTCAATGTTCATTTACCTCAAATGTTTACAAAACTGTTACTAAATAAACTTTTTGTACCATAATGTTGTCTCTCCTAGATTATGCTGTGATCATAACTGTAACCGACATCTATCCTGAATTTCCTTAAAAAATAATAATCAAAAAGTAAAAAACTAGCTCAGTTACCATGCAAAAGTGGGCTTTATGTCATTTCCTTGTTGTTCAGTTGTTTCAGTAATGTCTCACTCTTCATGGCTTCATTTAGGATTTTCTTGGCAGAGATACTGGAGTGATTTACCATTTCCTTCAGCTCATTTTACAGATAAGGAAACTGAGACAGAGTTAAATGACTTGCCCAGGGACACACAGCTAGTATGTGTCTGAGTCCAGATTTGACCTCAGGAATTTGAGTCTTCCTGACTTAAGACCTGACACTATCTACTGTATCCTCTAGCCACCTTTTATGTTGATTTGACTGCCTCAAAAAGGTGTTTTGTTTCTAACTACAAGTAAGATCATAAGTAATGCAGTGCCTTTCATTTGTATATGATTTTATAGTTAGTTGATCCTAGTCTAATATATTTCTACTGAGGGAAGCCCTGCATCCAAGTTTTTAAAATTATAATTTTCATCATGAAGACATAAATCCTTTCTTCCCTTGCAATAGGATTCTGAGACATAACGATCAGTCCAAGACTGCAAAAGGGCAGTTTCAAGGTGGTCATTTAACAGTCAATTCATTTTCCCACTGGAAATGTATTATCATGTTGGTTTGATTCTCCAACAAACCCATGGAAGATTAACTATAATGTCGTTTGTGAATGAAATAGCCTATCATGTTGCCTTTGGAGAGACCACTTTTCCTTGGAGCAAGGATGAGAGGAAGGACTGGATCCACAAGCCAAACATTCCTATGTCTGTTATTCATAAAGTGGAGAGTACCTATGTAAGAAGGAGTGATGGACTGGCCATCTACATCAAAGGGCTTGAGCATACTGTTAGTCAGTTTGGAGATAGAATTAAAATCAAGATTAGTCCATTGGCTAGAATCAAATTAGAAATGGATTCAGGATTCAGGCTGATTGGAATAACTAGTATGGGTACCAATGTATATTGGAGGAAGATGGAAATTCTGAGTTATTTCTAGACTTACTTGAGAGGTGATTAGAGTTAAAAATTATTCTCATTAATAATAATAATAATAATAATAATAATAGTTAGCATTTCTATAGTATCTTAAAGTTTACAAAGGGAGGAAAATGAGGGCAGGCAGCTAGGTGGCTCAGTGGGTTGAGAGCCAGGATTAGAGATGAGAAGTCCTGGGTTCAAATTTGACCTCAGATACTTCCTCAATATATGACCCTAGACAAGTCCATGTAACACTCTTCTTACCTCTTTTCTACCTTGGAATCAATTCCCAGTATTGATCCTAAGATGGAAGGTAAGAGTTTAAAAAAAAGTTTACAAAGCACTCTACATATATTATCTCACTTGCTCTTGCCAACAAGACTATGAGGTAAGTACTATTTTTATTCTCATTTTATAGATAAGGAAACCGAGCCTTAGGAAAATTGAGTGATTTGCCCAGGATCACATAGCTAGTGTTTGAAGCAAGATTTGAATTCAGACCTTCCTACAAAACTAGTATTCTGTTCTCTAAGTCAATTAATTGGCTTACTATACATTTTTTTCTGTTTACTCATCTCAATCAAGTCCAACTCTTTGTGATCCCATTTGGGGTTTTCTTGGAAAAACTACTGAAGTGAGTTGCCATTTCCTTCTGCAACTCATTTTACAGATAAGGAAACTGAGGCAAATAGGGTTTAAATGACTTGTCCAAGGTCACACAACTAGTCTTCCTGACTTTAGGCCCATTACTCTATTCATTGCAGCACTAACATACATTAATTTAGGATCTATTCTGTGAAGAGCTAACTCAAGGAACTGACAGGCTAGTTGGGGAGAGACATATATCCCCCAGTAAAATATTAGACCCTTGTGGTTGGTGACTGATTTATTGTTGTCATCATTATTTTTGTCCTTGTAATAACAATAATAATAGTTAACATTTATATAGTTCTTAAATGCTCGTAAAATCATTTCTATACAAATATTTCCATTTTATTTGATCCCCACAATAAGCCAACAGAGTAGGTGCTATTATTACCTCCCTTTTACTTTTTTTTTTAAACCCTTAACTTCCATCTTGGAGTCAATATTGTGTATTGGCTCCAAGGCAGAAGAGTTGCAAGGGTAGGCAAATGGGGATCAAGTGACTTGCCCAGGGTCACCCAGCTGGGAAGTGTCTGAGGCCAGATTTGAACCTAGGACCTCCCATCTCTAGATCTGGCTCTCAATCCACTGAGCTACCCAGCTGCCCCCCCCCTTTTACTTTTGAAGAAACAAAGACACAGAAATTAAGTGACTTGCACGGTGTCTAAGGCAAAATTTGAACTAAGGTCTTTCCAGCACTATAAATTTCTTGCACAGATCAGGCACTGAATAAATGCATATTGAACTGGATTGCCTACATATGGCAAGATAATTACCAAGGGAAGGAATTATGTTATATGATAAGTATTAAGTTAACACAGTAGTGCAGACCAAAATCACCAAAGAAGTTCTAAGGAAGGAAAAATGATCCTAACCCAAAAAACCTTCACGGAGAAAGTATGGGATTTGAGTTGCCCTTGAAGGATGAGTCAAAATGAAATGGAAAGGGGGCAGCTGGATGGCTCAGTGGATTGAGAGTCAGGTCTAGAGACGGGATGTCTTGGGTTCAAATCTGGCCTCGGGCACTTCCCAGCTGTGTGACTCTGGGCAAGTCACTTGACCCCCATTGCCTACCCTTACCACTCTTCTGCCTTGGAGCCAATACATAGCATTGACTTCAAGATGGAAGGTAAGAGTTTAAAAAAAATTTTTTTAATAAAATGGAAGGATTAGTCAAAATGAGGTAGAGAAAGCAGATGGCAATCCAGGCAGAGAAGATTGGAATAATCAAAAATAGAGCGATTGGCAGAAGCCAGAAGACCTGTGGCATTTCAGGGTGAGCTGAGCTGTCTGCTTCACATTCCATTCCCAGTCTCGGCTGGGAATTCAGCACACACTCAGAATGGAATGTGTGATGGACACCCACCAAGTAGAACCCCCCACAGACCAATGGAAAAGGGAGATCTCACTAAAGCTCGGTGAAGTAGATTCTGGAAATTAGGGACTAAAGCAATAACCCAAATGAGAGTGATGAGTGTTGGAAAGTTTCTAATTTTTGACTTTCAGAATTAGTCTGCAAAATAGAAGAGGAGGATTTTAATTCATACCTGCAAGGTCATCTATGAGAAACATCCAACGAGGAACATAGATCAAAAGGAGCTCAAAGGGAAGAATAATGACCATTTTTTATGTTGTTGAGTCATGTCTGTTTCTTTGTGACCCTATTTGGGGATTTCTTGGCAAAGATACTAGAGGGGTTTGCCATTTCCTTCTACAGCTCATTTTACAAATGAGGAAAATGAAGCAAATAAGGTCAAGTGACTTGCCCAGGGTCACACAGGGTAAGTGTCTAAGGCCAGTTTTGAACTCAGGAAAATGAGTCTTTCTGACTCTATCTATGCCCGGTACTCTATCTATTGTGCCACCTAGCTTCCCAGTAATTACCATAGGGAGCATTAAAAGATTAACACAACAGAGGAACTTGAAGAATGGTTCTGTCCATATAACATAATCAGACAATTTAGAGCAATGGGTCCCAAATTTTTTGGCGTACCGCCCCCTTTCCAGAAAAAATATTACTTAGCCCCCTGGAAATTAATTTTTTAATTTTAATAGCAATTAATAGGAAAGATAAATGCACCTGTGGCCATCACCACTCCCTTGGATCGCTGCAGCACCCACCAGGGGGCAGTAGCGCCCACTTTGGGAATCACTGATTTAGAGCTAGAAGGAAGGAACCTGAGAGATCCTCTAGCCCAGTGATGGGCAAACTTTTTGAAGAGGGGGTCAAAGGAAAGGAAATGCTCATCTGTCAGTCTGTTTCTAAGGCAACTCTTTCGAAGTTTCCTTGTATCCTACTCACTGTATTCGTCAGATTAGGAATAATGTCATGCAGCTGGATAGAACATTTCAGGGGGCCGCATCTGGCCCATGGGCCATAGTTTGCCCATCACTGCTCTAGTCCAACCCTCTCATTTTACAGATGAGGACATTGGGAGGGTGAAAAATGGTCATAAAGCCATACATCAAAGAGCAGAAACATCAAAGGCCATCTGGTCCACTCTCTTCCCTCTGGTTTTACATCATTGCCCCAAACCCAGGAAAATTAGGCTGTCCAAAGCCACACAGGTAGGATGAATTCAAAGTGAGCTTTGAACACAGGCCCTTCAACTATAGGAGGCACCCTGACTCTTAATTCATGGCTTTCTCAAATTTTCACCTACTTCCTAAATCTTCTTTGGTTCCATCTGTATTTTTAGTATATCATTTCAATTCATTAAGCATTTATGGAGTGTGCCAGGCACTGTGCTAGATGCTATGGGTGCTAAGACAAAACTACCTCCATTGTTTGGCATACATCCTAGCGTGGTCAATGACAAAAAGAAAGACTACGTGGATACCAAAATTATTTATAGCAACACTTTCTGTGGTAGAAAAGACCTGGAAGCAAAGTAGATGCTCATCAACTGGGAATGGCCAAACAAGTTGTGATGCATCAATATAATGGAATGTTACTATGCTGTAAGAAATGACAAGTGTGATGACTACTTGGAACTGTGGAAAGACTTACATGAACTGAGACAAAGTGAAGTAAGCAGAAAAAAATACATGACTACAACAATGTAAATGGAATGAAAAGCCATTGTGAAATAATTGAAAATTAATATTATAAAATTATAGAAAACAAGCTTAATCCTAAAGAATAAGAGAAAAGAGTGCCCCCATCCCACTCCTTTGCAGAAGTGTAGAGTCCATATGTGTAAAATATTGCATGTCAAGTTTTTTTTGATGTATTAATAAATTTTGCTGATTTTTCTCTTTTTTTAAAAAAAAAACTTAGTTGTTATAAAGAATGACTTTCTGGGAAGAGGAAGAAATATAGGAAGAACTTCAGGCTACATAAAAAAAAATACCAACAAAATTTATTTTGGAAAAATTTCCTGCCCTCGAGGAGCTTATGTTATTTTAGGTCATCAGTCTCCTTCTACATTTTCTGTATCCAAATGTGCCAAAATATGTTTAATAAATAGCTCCGGGGGGAGGGGGAATTATACACAACACTTTTAAATTTAATCTGCACTATTAACATTTTATCCAGTACTTTCTTAAGTCTAAACAATCAACAAAATAGTAAACTGAACCCCGATTTTCAGCATTTGCTGATTAGGGGGGTTATAAATACTAAGAAATGAGCTTTCAGTATTTGGAGGGGTTCCCACACAGCCTTGGTATTTTTCATTAGGTTGAGAAAACACTGCTGTCAAATGCTAGCAGAATCACTTTAGATCAAGGTAGTTCTACTCAGGTAGTAATGGGCTGGATTGCTAGAAGAAAGGGGCAAAGTGAAAAGGGAAGAGAGCCTATGAGGTGTAACTATACAGTGGTTTTTTTTTCCAAACATGCCAGAACTCATATAGCCAAACAAGTACTGGCCTTCAAAATGGTGCCTTTGGAAGGTTATACCAATGTTCCTGTGATGCTGCCCTGTTTTCCTCTTTTGGAATTTCCTACAGAACCAATTTCTAATCTCCAAGTCTCTTATAACAATGATTCTCAAACTTTTTGGTCTCAGTATAGCTTTATACTCTTTTTCTTTTATTCAATCACTCCCTCTCCTCCCCATACCATAGAAGGCATCACCTATCAGAATATTTAGCTTACAGTTCATTTTCTGGAAGTAACATTCACAAGTTATTCTTCAAATATTAAATCTGTAGCTACATATAATATTTTCTCGGTTCTACTCACTTCATTCTTTATTATCTCATGTAGGTCTTTCCAAGTTTTAAAAAAATTAATCTGCTCATCATTTCTTATGGCGCAGTAGTACTCCATCAAAATCATATACCACAATTTGTTTAGCCATTCTGCAATTGATGGGCATCTCTTCTATTTCCAGTTCTTTGCCACCACAAAGAGAGCTGCTATAAATGTTTTGGAACATATAGGTTCTTTTCCTTTTCCCTTGATCTCCTTGGGAAATAGACCCAGCATAGATACAATTTTGTAGATATTCCAAATTGCTCTCCAAAAGGGTTGGATCAATTCACAGTTCCACCACCAGTGTGTGTGTCCTCTCTTTTCTACATCCCCTCGAGCATGTCATTTTGTCTTTTTGTCATTTTAGCCAATCCAAAGGATGTGAGATAACAGAATTAATTTAGTTTGCATTTCCATAAATAGTAGTGATTTAGAGCATTTTTTCATATACCTATGTATGGCTTTGTTTCTTTAAGCATAAACTAAGGACCTCAACTTGACCTCTTTTACCAGACCTGGCTTTTACTAACTTTTGTTTGTTTTCAAAATTCAGGACCACCTTTTAAAAGCAAATGTTTGTCTTTGACCCCTGAGTCATTCAAAAGACAATGTCTAAGCTTCTGAAGGAAATTCCAAAAAAGGAATTCCAAGAATGTTTTATGGAATAGCAGTGTCATTGTTTTAAATATATAGTGTTCTAAAGGAACTTCTTTGAAAGGGATAGTACTCAATTTGGCCCCATAAATTCTGGCATATTTACTGTAGTTGTTTATTGTTGCTTTAAATAATCACATGACTTTATAATCACACATTATATTAATTTCTTGGAAAAAAATATTCTGACTCATTTCCTCTGGGACTTTTACACTATATACCTGGGCACCATGAAATTGAAGTGACTGGGTCAGAGCTCTTTCCCTGGTGATGCGGACCAGAGTAGAGTCATTTGCACTCCTAACCACTATTACATCAGCTTTGGAGGTCTCTCTGTTAATAGTATCCAAGTAAATTTCTGATAAATGTTAATATACTGATAAATATAAACTCTGAAAGAAAACAACAAAAAAGTAATTCAAAGGAGATTCAACTTATTAAATGTCCTTAAGCCTCACTCTTAGATCCATGATTTGCCTTGATTTCATTTAGCCATTGATCACATACTCATGATGGCTCCTCTGACATTGGTCATAATCAAGACTCCACATCCACTATATCCACCACCATTATTGAAAGCCAAGTATAAATATTGTGAATGGAAAAGTATTTTAAGGTATTTGGACAGTTGATAATTGATATGGCACATTTTAGATAAACTACAGAACAAAATAGTTTTCCTATAGGCAATGGGGAACCACTAAAGGTTTTTAGAAGAGTGATGTCCTTATTGGTGTGTTCTTAATAACAATGTTAACTGACCCTTAATTACCACTTTAATGTTTTTGTAGTACTTTATCTATACTTATTTGATCCTCCCAATTCTATGAAGTACTATAGGTATTATTACAGATGAAGAAACTGAGATTTAGAGAGATTCAATGACAGACAGAACTAGTAAATGTTGCTCAAGAGATTTGAACCCAGATCCCTGCTTATTCCAAGTTCTTTAGGGTTTTATCATTATGCCAGTAGGCATCTCTTGTAATGATTTAAAGGATGATTGGAGATTGGATTGGACTGGAAGCAAGGGAAACCTATTAGAAAACATTAAATTCATCTTGCTGGGATTGAATGAGAATGTTTTCGGTGATGGTGAAAATGAATGTGAGAGATTTTGCCACAGTAAAATTGAAAGGATGTGGCAACTGATTGGCTGTAATATGTGCAAAATAATGAAGAGTCAAATATGACATGCCTGGGAGATGAAGAAGATTGTTGTACCATCAGCAAAAATATGAGGAGAGGCAAGTTTTATGGGATATGGTGAGGAATTCAGTAATAGATGTTAAAATTGAGGTTCTGGCAATATAATTAGCTGGAGATGGATATTCAAGAGGCATTTATAAAAAGAAAACTAGAACTCTGGAGAGACTTCAATGGGAAATGCAGATTTAGGGAGTAATTTGTAAGAAGCAATGTTTGAAGACACAAGAATGAATACCATCTCTAAGGGAGTGTAAATAGAGAGGAGAAGAGAGCTAAGGATAGAATGTTTGTGAGACATCCACATTTAAAGATTGGAAGGAGAATAGAGAGACAGAGAAGTAGTTAGGTAGAAAGAGAGTAAATAATGTAGCATTTTAAGAATCAAGAGAGAAAACAGTCTAAAGAAGGAGAGGCTAATTGAGAGTAGCAAATATTACAAAAAGATCAAGGAGGATGTCCAACCAAAAGCCAAGCCATTAAATAGGGAGTAACTTGGTGGCTCAGTGGATTGAGAGCCAGACCTAGAGATGGGAGGACCTAGGTTCAAATATAAATTTTTAGACACTTTCTAACTGTATGACCCTGGGCAAGTCCCATTAACTAGCCCTATCCGCGCTTTTGTTTTAGAACCAATTCACAGTAGTGATTCTAAGATGAAAGGTAAGGGGTTTTTTTTAAGTTATTAAATTGATCTATTAAGAGTTTATTAATTGAGGGAGAAAATTTGGAACTTAAAATTTTAAAAATAATATTGAAGATTTGTTTTTACATATGACTGGGGAAAATAAAATATCATAAAAAAATCACGATAAGTTATTAGTGTTCTTAAAAGTGGTTGTTTCAATAGAATAGTCAAGGAAGAAACTAGATTGCAAGTATTGAGTAGAAAATGGGTGGTGAGGAAGTAGAGGTGGTAAGTGTACTTCTCCTAAAAGTTCAGTAAAACAAGAGAGGAGACAACTAAAAGGATACTTTGAAGGTACAGCAGAGTCAAGAGATATGGATTTATTGAGGGCCTAGTTAAGTTTAAAGGGAGACTTGAATGTGTTTTTAGATGAAGGAAGGAAAGGAAGTAAAAAGAGAGGGAAAGATTGAGGATGCATAAGGAAAAAGGATAGTCAAAGTAATAATATCATGGAAAAAATGGGAGGCAATGAGAATCAAGGGCTTAGCTTGCTGATAGTTCCCACAGACTTCTATCTACAATTGCCTCTGCTCTTAAAACTTGGTTCCTCAGTATCTGATTGAACCTACAAAAGAGGACTCAAGGCTTTTCCTTCCCCTGTTCATGAAAATAGCATATTGTACCACTAATAGGTATTTTACAGTTATGTATGATAGAAAAAGAAATGTTGTGGGTAGTAAGCTTCCATGAGTCAGAAACCTGTGTTCAAGTCCTGTTCTGACATATATTAATTGTTTGACCCTGAGCAATTTAATTTCTTAGTGCTCTAGGAAACTCCTAATATAGGAAACTGCAAAATTATCGCGTAACAGCATTGGAAGGAAATTCCTATTCTAAGGAAATGATTGTGTCTGAAAGAAAGGAAAAGAAAAGAAGAGAAAAGAAAAGAAAAGAAGAGAAAAGAAAAGAAAAG
>NC_058132.1:149032958-149062958 GCF_016433145.1 Gracilinanus agilis
AAAGAAAAGAAAAGAAAAGAAAAGAAAAGAAAAGAAAAAAAAGAAAAGAAAAGAAAAGAAAAGAAAAAAAAGAAAAGAGAAGAAACAAAATTTCAGAAAAACCAGAGGTAAGCCATTATAAAAATTATCAAAAAGGAAGAGGGTGGAATGGAAATCATAAAACTTAAGATGATATTTTCAGTCAGTCCTGCCCTTTGTATACATTTTCAAATGTATATGAATCCTCCATGTTTCCTCCTCTTGGTCCTGATTCTAACACTTACTACCTGAATGATCCTGGACAAGTCATTTAGTCTCTTTCAGATCATTCCATAGGGTTAGGATGCAAACCTTAAATTGCTAACTCAGTTCTAGTTCTTATTATCATCTACACAAAAACTATGTATTAAGGCTTAGAAATTTCATAATCAAATGCAGAAAAGCAGAAATAATAAATGCATCATTTTGTAATGTAATAAAAATTATAATAAATAAAGTCTATGGAAATAAAATTAAAAATTAATTAGAAACTAAATAATCTAATTCTTTAAAAAAAGATGGATCAAAGAATAAATTATAGAAACAATCAATGATTCATTAAAGATAATGACAAAGAGGAGACAACATATCAAAATTTATTAGATACAACCAAAGCACTATGTAGGGGGAAAATTTATATCTCTAAATGCTTGCATCAATAAAATAGAGAAAAAGCAGATCAATGAATTGAGTGTACAACTAAAAAAACTAGAAAAAGAACAAAATTAAAATCCCTAATTAAAAACTAAATTGGAAATACTAAATCCCAAAGGGAAAATTAATAAAATTGAAAATAAGAGAATCATTGAACTAATAAATAAAAGTAGGAGTTCATTTTATTTTTAAAAATAAATAAATAAAATAGAGCATTGGTTAATTTAATTTAGAAAGGAAAGAAGAAAATTAAATTACCAGTATCAAAAATGAAAAGAGTGAATTCATCACCAATGAAGAGGAAATTAAAGCAATCACTAGGACTTATTTTGCCCAATTATATGCCAATAAATCAGACAATCTAAGCAAAATGGATGAATATTTACAGAAATATAAATTGCCCAGATTAACAAAAGAGGAAATAGAATACTTAAATAATTCCATCTCAGAAAAAGAAATTGAGCAAGCCATCAGTATACTCACTATTCCCAGGTCCAGATGGATTCACAAATGAATTCCATCAAACATTTAAAGAACAACTCATCCCAATAATATACAAACTATTTGGTAAAATAGACAAAGAAGAAGTCCTACCAAATTCCTTTTATGACACAAATATGGTACTGATGCCCAAGTCAAGAAGAACAAAAACAGAGAAAAAAATTATAGGCTAATTTCCTTAAGGAACATAGGTACAAAGAGCTTAAATAAATTACTAGCAAGGAGACTATAGCAATATACCACAAGGGTCATTCACGATGCCTGGGTGGAATTTATACCAGGATGCAGGGCTGGTTTAATACTAGGAAAACCATCAGCCTAATTGGCCATATTATGTTATATCTTTAAAGAAGGGAAGAATTTATATATATATATATATATATATATATATACATGTGTGTGTGTATAACCAGATAAAATGATTAATTTTGATTATATTATATTAAAAAAGGTTTTGTACAAACAACAGTATAACCAAAATTAGAAGGAAAACAACAAAGTGGATTTTATAGCAAATTTCTCTGATAAAGACTTCATTTCTCAAATATATAGAGAACTAAGTCAAATTTACAAGAATACAAGTCATTCCACAATTGACAAATTGTCAAAGGATATGAATAAGCAGTTTTCAGATGAAAAAAAATCAAAGCTATTAATAATCATATGAAAAAATGTTCTAAATCATTCTTGTTTAGAGAAAGAAAATTAAAACAACTCTGAGGTACCACCTTACACCTTTCAGACAGGCCAAAATGACAATAAAGGAAAGTGATAAATGTTGGAGGGGGTGGTGACAAAATTGGGGTGCTAATACATCGCTGGTGGAGTTGTGAACAGATTCAACCATTCTGGAGGGCAATTTGAAATTATACAGAAAGGGCTATAAAACTGCATACTCTTTGATCCTATGATACCACTACTAAGTCTGTATCCCAAAGAGATTAAAAAAGAGTGAGGAAGGACCTAGTCGTATTAACATGTTTATAGCAGCTCTTTTTGTGGAGGCAAAGAATTGAAAATTGAGGGGTGTCCATCAACTGAGGAATGGCTGAAAAACATTGTGGCATATGATGGTGATGGAAAACTATTGTGCTTTAAGAAATGATGAGTTGGATGATTTCACAAAAAGCTGAAAAGATCTACATGAACTGATGCAAAGTGAAATAAGCAGAACGAGAAGAACATTGTACACAGTAACAATAATACGTTATGAGAATCAACTGTTTAAAAGACTTAACTACTCTCAGCAATACAATGATCTGATCCAGGACAATTCTGAGGGACTTATGACAAAGAATGCTATCCATCTTCAGAGAAACAAAAGCATGTAATTTTTCACTTTGGTTTATTTGGGTTTTTATTTGAGGATTTGGGTTTTGTTTGACCTTGTTAACTTCATATATATGAGTATTCTTTTACAACAATGGCCAATATGGTAGTAATTTTACATGATAATACACATATAACCCAGATCAGATTGCTTACCATCTCCAGGAAGGAGCAGGGAAGGAAAGGAGGGGGACAATTTGGATCTTATAATTTTGGAAAAATTGTTTGGAAATTTGGAAAACTTATATGTGGAAAATTGTTATTACATGTAGTTGGGAAAATGAAATATTTAAAAAAATACACCTCCTTCTCTCCTCTGACACTGTCAGTGATATGATGCAGATCCTCATCACTTCATGCCTAGCCTATTGCAATAGCCTGCAGATAGGTCTGTGTCTCAGGTATCACCAGGCCATCTTCTGTTCAGCCACCAAAATGATTATCTGAAAGCATAGATCTAACCATATCTCTTAGACCATAACAGGTCTAACCATATCAGAACACCCTTTCCCCCTGAACAAACTCAAATGGTTCCCTATTACCTCCAGGAAGAATATAAAATCCTATGTTTGATGGTCAAAGTCCTTTATAACCCCCTCCCTCCTCCCACCTCTCCAGGGTTCTTACACCTTACTGCTTCTCTTCAAACCAATGACACTGGCCTCTTTGCTATATTCCTCTATCAAAAAAAACTTCATCTTCCAACTCCAGGCTTTTGCTCTGGCATTCCATGCCTGGAATGCTCCCCCTCCTCATCTTTGTCTCCTGATTTCACTGGTTACCTTCAAATCTAAAATCCTGCCTTCTGTATATAGTTCTTCCCATTCACTCAATTCTCATGCCTTCCCTCTATCACTTATTCTCTATTTATCTTGAATATATGTTTTTTGTATATAGTCTTTGCATGTCGTCTCCACATTAGTCTGTGAGTTCCTTTTGGGCAAGAACTATCTTTGCCCTTTTTTTATCCCCAGCACTTAGTACAATACCTGAAACAAAGATGCTTAATAAATGACTATTGACTAACTTGACTAATGTGCTACTAGTTAAAAATGTGAGTATGGTTTCATAAGCAAGCTAATTAAAGTGGCTGCCATTTTCCTTCCCTGGGAAGGCAGCATTCAGAGTTTGAAAAAGAAAACCCCAGAAAGGAAGTGAATGGCTAAAGGAACAACTCCCATGTGAAAGGAAGTTGGAAGACCGTTCCTGGGCTTTGTAAAATCTGATCTCTTAGATTTACAAGTACAAATCAGTCTACCTTGCTTATCATCTGTAACTGATGGTTAGACTAATTTAAAATCTAGGGACATTATGGGTCCTTTCCCCTCCTAAATTGTGGTATCCAGATTTTAACTTGGACTCTAGATATGATCTGACTCATATAGTATTATAATTTCACTACTGTACTTCTATTAATGCAATGCTTATGCTTAGCTTAACAGGAATATTTTATTATTAGTTTATAGTTTCTGATCCTCTAAAACTCCCAAGATCTTTCTCATGTGAATTTCTGCTAAATCAGGTTTCATCCTGTCCCCCCACCCATCCATCCTCCAACTTAATCTGGCCAATCCTTTCCTTGTACTTTTAAAAGATTTTTAAAAATCTAAATACAAGACATTATATTTATTTTCTTCTTTGTCTTGAGGGTTTCAGCCCTAAATTCTAGCCTATTTATTCAATCTGTTTCTGTCATCTTGTATCTTAACTATCCCTCCAAGTATTGTGGGAGAGCACATTTTAAACCTTATCTTCTATTTTTGTGTGTGTGTTTCAGTCAAATCAGGTCTGAACCCTAGTGACCCCATTTGGGGTTTTCTTGATAAAGATACTGGAATGGTTTGCCATTTCTTTCTCCAGCTCATTTTACAGATAAGGAAACTGAGTCAAACAGTTAAGTCATTTCCCAGGGTAACACAACTAATAAGTGCTGGAGGCCAAATTTGAACTCAGCTCTTCTTGACTCCAGGCCCAGGGGTTCTAGCCACTATGCCACCTAAATGCCTCTTATCTTCTATGTCTCTATCCAAATCATTGGTGAAAATGTTGGAGAATCATGGGAACTCAGAGCTAGGAGGAACCTCAGAGGTCATCTATTCCAATCTATCAGAAATCTCTTCTACAGCATCCCTGACAAGAGGCCATTCAGCATCTCTTTGAAAACCTCTCAGGAGAGAGAATTTACTTCCTCTCAACAAAAGCATTCACCTTTTAGATATCTGTAATTGCTAAGAAGTTTGATCAAACCAAAATCCACCTCTCTGTAGTTTCCACCCATTAGTCCTAGCTGTGTCTCCCGGGATAAAGCAGAACGAATTTAATCCATTTTTTCAAGGACCAATCCTAAAAATACTTAAGTATTTGAAGGCAACTTGCCCTGCCCCAGTATTCTCCTCATGACAATACTATCATCCCTCCTATATTTCACTATTTTTATCCACAAAGATATCCAGAGATAATTTGTCACATGCTTGGTTGAAATCATGAGACAGTTTCTATTTCAACATCTTCAGAAATCTTATATTAAACGTTAGGAAAGAAGTTAATTTGGCATGACTGGTTCTTCATGAGATTTCACTATGAAATTTTGAAGAAGGGATTTTATTTCCTAAAATGGAAATGGTACAAGGACTCATTTCAAATTACAAGAAGAAAAAATAATCTGCTTCATTATTTGAAAAATATTCCTATAAAATAAACTTTATTTATTTATTGGTATCTTTGTTAATTATAAAAGTGTACTGGAAGTGCTCTGGACTTAGAAGACCAAAATTCAAGTCTCCATTTTGCCATTTTCTAGCTGTATGACCTTGGACAAGTCACTTCATATATTGGGGCTTGAATTTCTTGCCTGTAGAATAGAGGGTAAGGGGAGGTAGATAAAGTTCTATTTCAGTGAAAATATGAAGTACAAATCTGAACAGTGCTGCTACTTAATAAATCCCTACCTTGTCACCCCCAGGAAAATTGCTTATGGTTTCAATAATGGCCAAAGTCTAGGACCCCAACAGAGGGAGTAAAAAAAGGTACTCCAAAAGAGGTACAGAAAGGAATCAAATATGGAATTTATTTGTACAAAGAAATAATAAACATGGAAGAATCACAGCTCACACTTACAGAATAAACAGGATTCGGTCATTTATAAACTTGATTGCAGATAGTTGGAGGGCTGGTATTTAAGCCACACAAAACATTAAGCTCTTTTATATTTCACATCAGCACTACACTGTCCAATCAGGTTCAACATTTATCTCTTGTTAACAATCAAGAGTTGGTCCATTCTTCTTATCAGTGGCCATCTCATCATCTCTAATGTAGATGCTTCCCTTCCTGCCAGCCATTATTAGTATGGGGGAACTGTAAGTGCTATACTCACAAACCTACTCTGGACCATCCAAAATGTGCCAGGTTCTGTGCACATCTACCATGGGATATTTGTTTCCCCAAGATCAGGAAAGTATGAAGACAAGAGGAAAGAGGCAACAGTGGGCTTGCCATCATCTGGAGGCTGGGAGGAGCCTAATCTCCCTGATTCCTCAATATACACTGGATCCTTGAGACACAATTGGAAATAATCTTTACACTTCACTGATGGAAAGAAAAAAGAGGAGGAGAGACCAGCAGCCCCTTTTGTACATATTCTCTTTTATCCATCAGATGTTCTGGCTGAACAGCCAATTAAGAGACTCTTCATCCCCCATTGCAAGTCACTGAGGCAGCTAGTGGTCCACTACACTGGAAGTGGAGTTGGGAAAACCCAAGTTCAAATCCAGCTTCAGACATTTACTAGCTATGTGATCCTGAGCAAATCATTTAATCCTGTTTGTCTCATTTTTCTCATCTGTAAAATGAGCTGAAGGAGGAAATGGTAAATCACTCTAGTACCTTTGCTAAGAAAACTACAAATGGGGTCATAAAGACAAGACTGAAAATGACCACACCAAAATATGTCAGACATTGTGTTAAGAATTGGGGTTATAAAGAAAAACAAAAAAGATACCTGGCCTCAAGGAGCTCCCAGTCTAAGGAGAGAGACAGCATGAATTCAAACACATACAAAGATATATGTAGGGTAAATTAGAGCTAATTAACAGAAGGAAGTCAATAGCATTAAGAAGGATCAGGAAAGGCTTCCTGTAGAAAATGAGGATTTTTGCCGGGATTTGAAGGAAGCCAAGGAAGTCAAGAAGCAGAAATGAGGAGGGAGAGAATTCCAGGTAAGCACAATCGGTGAATATGGCCAGAGGCACGGATATTGGACTGTCTTATTTAAGAAACAGCATTACAGACTGAGTGACTTACAAAATTTTCTACAATAACCTAACAAAGTAAGGGGGTAGCTAGGTGGATTGAAAGCCAGCCCCAGAGATGGGAGGTCATGGGTTCAAATATGACCTTATACACTTCCTCATCTGTGTGACACTGGGCAACTCACTAAAGCCCCATTGCCTAGCCCATACTGTTCTTCTGCTTTGGAACCAAGATACAGTATTGATTCTAAAACAGAAAGTAAGGATTGTTTTTTTAAAAAAATTAAAATAACCTTAGAATGTAAGTGGTAACAATTTTATTGGTGAAATAAATTTATTGATGAA
Source organism: Gracilinanus agilis (assembly GCF_016433145.1). NCBI lineage: Eukaryota > Metazoa > Chordata > Mammalia > Didelphimorphia > Didelphidae > Gracilinanus > Gracilinanus agilis. The sequence goes on from NC_058132.1 coordinate 149,040,056, forward strand.
AAAATGACGCTCAGAAAATTAAGTGAAACTGGTCATTGAAAGACTATAGATAAATAATAGGAATACATTTATGTCATATTTCAGTTATTAAGTATTTTCACATGCATTGTCTCATTTGATATCTTAATAGAAACCTAGATGGAATTTGTTCCGGGCTCCCAAGTTACATCTTCATAAAAGGAGTTTGGTAAAACTCCTTTACCTGTTATTTCAAATAATTTGTTTAATAATGGAATTAATTGGTCCTTAAATATTCTGTAGAACATTTAAAATCCATCTTGTCCTGACGCCTTTTTCTTAGGAAGTTTATGACTTGTTAGATTTCCTTTTCTAAAATAGCATTATTCAGGCATTCTATTTCTTGCTCTAATGGTCTAGGTAGGTTTGCTTGGTTTTTTTAGTAAGTATTCTTCTATTTAGCTTTCATTGTTAAATTTGTTTTCATATAGTTTGGCAAAATAACTCAATAGCTGCTTTAATTTTATCTACATTGGCAGTATATTCATCCTTTTTCATCTTTAATGCAAATGATTTGGTTTTCTTCTCTCTTATTTTTATTAGATTAACCAATGGTTTATCAATTTTGTTGATTTTTTTCATAGAAACAACTCCTAGATTTATCTATTAATTCAGTGGTTTTCTTAGATTCAATTTTATTAATCTCACCTTTAATTTTTAGGATTTCTAATTTGATTATGGATTTTAACTTTTTTCTTTTCTAGTTTTTTAATTGCATTCCAAATTCATTCATCTTTTCTTTATTTTATTCATATAAGCATTTAGTGATATAAATTTTCTTCTAATTACTGCTTTTGCTACATCCCATAGGTCTTTATATATTGTCTTATTATTACCAAATTACTTCTTTAATATGTGTATCAAAGAAACATGCATTCGTTTTCCCAATAGAAGTTTACTGAGTCCTAGGGATATTGTGGGAAATCACACATTTTTCATATATATTAATTGTTTTGAGACCCTTGAAGGGAAAGTATCTATTCAAAGACAAAAAAGTTATGAAGAACCTAGCTCTAGCATCAACCAGGGAATTTACTTAGGAATTAAGTCTATGCCCATAAGAGTCTCTCTGGGCCCGTTTACTCTTCCCATTTCAGTTCTCTTGTGTTACTTTTCTCTTCCATAAACAACATTCCAGCAGGGGCCAGAGTTTTTTTTTATTCCCTCCAAAAAACAGAAAAGTTGGAGCATTCTTTGCCTTTACAAAAAGATGTTTGCCTTCTTTGGATTTATTGCAAACCCTAAGGACTTCTGTATGTGATTGAACAATATCTTCTTTCAAATAACTCACCAGCATTTTTTTCATTCAGCCTTGTGGCTTCCTCTTCTGATCCTCTCCAGAAAGGAATTTGTTAAAAAAAAATTTTAGGGGGCAACTGGGTAGTTCAGTGGATTGAGAACCAGGCCTAGAGACGGGAAGTCCTAGGTTCAAATCTGACCTCAGACACTTCCCAGCTGTGTGACCCTGGGCAAGTCACTTGACCCCCATTGCCCACCCTTACTACTCTTCTGCCTTGGAACCAATACACAGCATTGATTCCAAGACAGAAGATGAGGGATTAAAAAAAATTTTAACACATACATCCATACCTCATATTTATATTGCTGGTGAAGAGCATAAATTTTTTTTTAGGTTCAAGTGCTTTCCTGGTTACTATCTCTTTAAAAGAGAAGAGGTACCCAAAACTTTTTTCTGAAGGCTTGATTCCTTCTTACTAAAATTACACAAAAGACTATCACAAAAAGTGAATAACAAATAAATCTATATATCCAAGCATGTTGCAAGCAGAAATCAGAAAATTATACAAAAAGAGGAAATAGAATACTTAAACAAACCCATTACAGAAAAAGAAATTGAACAAACCATCAAAGAATTCCCTAAGAAAAAGGCCCTAAGGCCAGATGGTTCACAAGTAAATTCTACCAAACATTCAAAGAACAACTAACTCCAATACTGTAGAAACTATTTGGAAAATCAGGGGAAGTGGGAGTCCTTCCAAACTTTTTTTATGACACAAATATGCTACTGATACCAAAACCTGGAAGAACTAAAATAGAGAAAGAAAAGTATAGGTCAAATTCCCTAATGAACATCGATGAAAAAGTTTTAAATAAAATTCTAGCAAGGAGATTATGGCATTATATCACAAAGATCATACACCACTATCAGATGAATTTTATACCAGGAATGCAGGAATGGTTCAATATTAGAAAAATCATCAGCATAACTGACAATATCAATAACAAAACCAATAGAAACCATATGATTACTTCAATAGATTCAGAAATTTTTTTTTACAAAATACAATGCCCATTCCTAATAAAAAAATATTAGAAACCATTGGAATAAATGGAATCTTCCTTAAAATAATAAATGGCATCTATCTAAATCCATCAGCAAGCATTATCTGTAATGGATATAAACTAAAACCCTTCCCCAAAAAGATCAGGAGTAAAGCAAGAACAGCTCATTATCACCACTACTATTTCATATTATACTAGAAAAGCTAGTTTTAACAATAAGAGCAGAAAAAGAAATTGAAGGGATTAGAATATGCAATGAGGGAACAAAGTTATCACTCTTTGCAGATGATATAATGGTATACTTAAGGAATCCTAAAGAATCAACCAAAAAACTAATAGAAATAATTAACAGCTTTAGCAAAGTTGCAGGATACAAAATAAGCCCGTATAAATCATTAGCATTTCTGTTTACCACCACAAAAGCCCAACAACAAGAGATAGAAAAGCAAATTCTATTCAAAATAACTCTAGACAATACAAAATATCTAGGAATATACCTACCAAAACAAATCTAGTCACTGTATGAACACAATTAAAAAACACTTTTCACAGAAATAAAGTCAGGCCTAAAAAATTGGCAAAATATACATTGATCACAATAGGCCAAACAAATATGATAAAAATGCCTGTCCTATCTAAATTAATCTACCTATTCAGTGCCATACCAATCAAGCTACCTAAAAATTATTTCAGAGAACTAGAAAATAAACAACAAAATTCATCTGGAAGAAGAAAAAGCCAAGAATACCAAGGGAATCAATGAAAAAACACGAAAATAAGGAGGCTTGAGCCATATCAGATTTCAAACTGTACCCTAACATGGTAATCATTAAAACAATCTGGCTAAGGGGGCAACTGGGTAGCTCAGTGGATTGAGAGTCAGGCCTAGAGACGGGAGGTCCTAGGTTCAAATCCAGCCTCTCAGATACTTCCCAGCTGTGTGACCCTGGGCAAGTCACTTGACTCCCATTGCCCACCTTTACCACTCTTCCACCAAGGAGCCAATACACAGAAGTTAAGGGTTTAAAAAAAAAACAATCTGGCTAAGAAATACAGTTGTGGATCAATGGAATAGATTAGGTATTCAACATACAGTAGTTAATATCCATACCAACTTAATGGTTGATAAACCCAGGGATCCAAACTTTTGGGGAAGGAACTCATTACTTGATAAAAATTAGGAAAATTGTAAAAACAGTATGGCAGGAATTAGACATAGACCAACATCTCACTCCTACACCAGGATAAAGTCAAAATGGATACTTGATTAAGAAATAAAGGGTGATACCCCCAAAAATGAGAGGAACATGGAAGGAAAGAATTTATAGTCAAACACAACATAGAGAACATTTCAAAAAATGAAATGGATAATTTTGATTACATTAATTTTAAAAGTTTCTGTACAAACAAAATCAAAGCAACCAAAATTAGAAGAGAAACAACAAATTTGAGAAAAAAATATATACTAGTATATCTGACAAAGGTCTCTTTTCTCCAATATATAGAGAACAGAGTCAAACTTATAAGAATACAAAGCATGCCCCAACAGAAAAGTGGTCAAAGGATATGAACAGGCAGTTCTCAGAGGAAGAAATTAAAACTACAGTCATATAAAACATTCTCCAAATCACTATTGAAATTAGAGAAGTGCAAATTTAAAAAAACAACAACTCTGAGATACTACCTCACACATATCAGATTGGCTAATATGACAAAAAAGAAAATAAAAAATATGGGAGGGCATGTGGGAAAATTGGATCATTATTACAATGTGGATAGAATTGTGAACTGATAAAATGGGGAGAGCAGTATGGAAGCAAGCTCAAAGGGCTATAAAAACCCTTTGACCTAGCAGTACCACTATTGGGTCTGTATCCCAAAAAGATCAAATATAAGGGGAAAGGACCTACTCTACAAAAATATTTTAGCAGTTCTTTTTGTAGCAGCAAAGAATTGGAAACTGAGGAGTTGTCCATCACTTGGGGAATGGATGAACAAATTGTGGTATTTGGTTGCAATGGAATACTATTGTGTCATAAGAAATAATGAACAGGATAAGTTCAGAAAAATCTGGAAAGACTTATATGAACTCTTACAAAATAAAGTGAGAAGAACCAGGAGAACAAAGTATACAACAACAGAAATATTATATGATGATCTACTGTGAAGAAAACTAAACCATTATCAGCAAAGCAAGTTTCCAAGATAATCACAAGGGACTCATGATGCAAAATGCCATAAGTCAAAGGAGGAGCTGTTGGAGTCTAATCACAGATCAAAGCATACCATCTTCCACTTTATTTCATTCATGAGCTTTTTATTGTATGTGTAATATGTGTCTTCTATCATGACATAAGCAATATCCTAGATCAGACTAGTTACTGTCTCAGGGAGAGAGATAGGGAAAGAAGGAGAAAATCTGAATCTTAAAATATCAGAAAACAATTATCCAAAATTGTTTCTACATGTAACTGAAATAAATTTTTAAAAAAAAAGAAAATATACAGATTAAGATATAGCAGACAATGCACAGAGTAAACAAACTATCCATCTGGGAGAGATCTCTGTTCTAGAGAGAAGCTTCCATCTTACTCAAAGGGAATTTCCCAAAGTCCCTAAATAAAAAACATTTTGAAAAGCCTATTTTCCCCATCATATCTGCTTTCCAAAGTCTGTTCTCTCTCCCAAGGGTCTCTCCTATGTGTTCTCTCTCAGAATAGGAGAAAGAATAACTCTCTTCTCCAAAGCTCTCACATCAACATCTTCCTTCATGAAAGCATGAAGGAACTGAGTGCTGCAAATTGTCTGAACTCTGTACATAATTCAAACCCATCAGCAACTATATTTGCAACTTGGACTCTAGTCCTAGTACCAACATCTAACTCTGAACCTTTTCACTTCTCAAACCACAAAGTTTTTACAAGTATCAGGGAAGTTCTCAGGTCTAGATCATGGCAAAGAAACCTGGTCAAGAAAGAGTGATCCAGAAGGCTTGCTCAATCAATAATGAGGCAATGATATCCCATATACCAATGCAAAAAGTAACTTTCTGCCCTAGGTTTAGTCACAGCCTAGTGAAAAGGGGAAACCAAGGAGGACAGGTGGCAGAATCAAAGAAAAGAATAACACAGCAATCTTTGGATCTAGAGAAGTAATGCCCAATATTTTTTTTTATTTATGACACCCTTTTTAATGTCAAAAAAATGTTGTTGAGCCCCCTTGAAAGAAGTTATATTTTAAATGTGTGTTGATGGACAAAACAAATGATGACAAAAGCCCTTTAAGAATTCGAGAACATTTTTAAATGAATCTGTATTTTGTTCATCACAGTAACATTTACCTATATTTGAAAAATAGGAATATATAATACAATATTTGCTTAGACTTCATAATAATGACAACATTCATATAGTGCTTTACGGTTTACAAAGTATATGTAAACATATATATGTATAAAACCTCATTTTATCCTCACAACAATACTGGGAGATAAGTGCTATTATTTTACCCATTTTATAGTGAAGGCAGACAAAGATTAAGTGACTTGCCCAAGGTCATAAAGCTAGTGTCTTGGAGTACATTTGAACTCAACTTCCTGACTCTTGTTCTAGCTCTCTATTCACTGCATCACCTAGCTGCCTATGAAAGGTAAATGTTTGTTTATGGATTCACATATGGATTTGTAGAACCTCTTGAAAAAACTCTTTGTTCCCCAGTTATCTCAATCCATAGGTTGAGAACCTCATAAACTAGAGCAAAGGTATCAAAATAATTCCTGCAAGAAAGGTGGCCCTTTCCCATGAAGATGTTTATCTTAAAATTAATCAAGTCTGAGGGGATGCTTTCAATAACTTGTACTTGGGATCCTCAAGATATTAACAAACAAAAGCTAAAGAACTAAGTGGGTCACCATTAACAAAGATTCTACCTGACTTGTTAAGCCAGAGAATCATCCATTAGACTTGTCCAGCTAGGATCCAACTCTAGGATTTAAATGCAGAATTGGAAAAGCTGGTTTTATTTGTTGTGGTTCTCATTCATCTCCAAACTTCTCAAAGGGAATGGCTGAACTCCACATTTACTGTAACTTGAATTCAACCCCCCAGTGACACTGATCTTGAGCCCACACTAGAAGTAAAATGGTCCCACCCAAAGAGAATATAGCATTCTTAAAACACAAATTAATACTTTAACTACATGTCTCCCCTTTAATTTTTTCTCCTTTGATGCCAACATTAATAAATAGCAAGCGTGCACATCCTGCCTTTCCAGTTTGGTCTTCAAGTGAAGAGATATGTTTTAAATAGTGGTGATTTAGAGTTTGGCTACTCTTAGGATCCTGGATGTTACTGGGACCATTCATCTTTTCTGTGTGTTTGTTCAGAGGTCTATCAGTAATTAGGACTTCTTCACATTTAAAGAAATAATTTCCAGTACAATAGATCCCTTACTGTAGTCATTTTTCCAGCTCTCTCAAGGCTCCCCACAAAACCAAACCTGGCTTCCATCAAATTGTAAAAGTTAATGAATAAAGTTAATTATAGGATTTAGAGCTGGAAGAACAGCTTCGTTTTACAAATGAAGAAGAGCTTATGTGACAGAAGGAAGGAAGGAAGGAAGGAAGGAAGGAAGGAAGGAAGGAAGAAGGGAGGGAGGAACTGTCTGGAAAAGTGTTCTAACTTCTCTTATCTTAGTACATGATTTTCCCCAGGGGAGGTAGGGGCAGGAGGCTATCTGTGGAAGATTGCTTTCTTTTTAGAACAAAGATGATCCCATGATATTTTTTACTTGTTATTTATTTTGCTAGTGGGTTTCAAGTAAATGGAGCCATTCTTTGGCCTCTTTACTGGAACAATAATAATTATAATAACTTACATTTAGATAGCTCTTACTCTGTGCCAGGTACTGTGCTCATTGCTTTACAATTTTTCTCATTTAGTTCTCAGAACAACCCTAGAAGGTAGGTGCTATTATTTTCCCATTTTCACAGATGAAGAAACTGAGACAAACAGAGGTGATTTGCCCAGGATCACTTAGCTGGTAAGTGTCTGAGACTGAATATGAACTCAGGAAGGTAAGTCTTTCTGATTCCAAGCCCAGAACTCTGTCTACTGCAGCTGAAGCACACAGTTTGGAGTGCTTAGAGGTTAGTCAGACATTGAAGATGTCAAAGTCATCCACTGCATTCCAGGCCATCGCCATTAGTCCTGGCTTTTGTCTTGCCACTGGATTTTGATGACTGAAAGAGAATGTTAGACTGACAATGTGCTACTTTGCCTCACTTAAATTCAATTCACTAGCAAGTCAGGATACCACTCCATGATGTCAATGGTTTTCTTTGAAAACGAAGGACTAGGGGCAGCTGGGTAGCTCAGTGGATTGAGAGTCAGGCCTAGAGACAGGAGGTCCTAGGTTCAAATCTGGCCTCAGACACTTTCCAGCTATGTGACCCTGTGTAAGTCACTTAACCCCGTTGCCTAGCCTTTACCACTCTTCTTCCTTAGAACCAATACACATATGGGAGGTAAGGATTTAAAAAAAGGAATCAAATGAAATCATCTGACACCAAATTGGACTTCAGTGGCTGAAAAAAGGTAGGTGGCTCAATAGACAGAGAGCCAAGCCTATAGATGAGAGGTTCTGGGTTCAAATCTGGCATCAGATACTTTCTAGCTGTATGAATCTGGGTGAGTCATGTAACTCTGATTGCCTAACCCTTACCACTCTTCTGCCTCAGAACCAATACTTAGCACCAATCCTAATCAGAAGGTAAGGGGTTTTTTTTAAGTGCATCAGTCTCCTTCCTCTACACACCAGAAGGAAATGCCCAACTAAGGAAATAACTTATGAACAAAAGAGAGCCTGTATTTAAGCCTTCATAGCTTCTTCATTAAAGCCCCTAGCATCTTCCCGAGGTAGGTCAGTAGCACACTATCCTTTTGTAGATAAAGAAGACACTGGGAAGCAGAGAAGCAAAGAAACTTGCCAAAAGTCACTCAACACATCATTGGCAGAGCTGGAATTAGAATGCAGAGTCTAGTTCCCAGTTCTGTGCTTGGAACAACAAGGTAGTACCACTACAGGCCAGAGGAGCAAGGAAAGGCCTGCCAAGAAATTGTTTGAATGGCCTAGCCAGGAAAAAAAGCAAAGGATAAACCAGGCACATAGGGGCTGGCACAAAATGTAAATTTGGAAGAAGTTAGATATATTTTTAGAATTTCAAGAGGAGGGAGAAAGAAAAAAATTAAAGCTATCTTTTTGTTGTTTTGATTTAAGAACAACAGAAATATTGTCAGATGCCTGATCTATGATCTTCCTAAAGTTGTGCGTGATTTAACGTCAGCCTCTTCACTTATTGTTGCTTTTGTTTTGTTTCCCTCTAGTAGAAACCTGACCCCAGCCCAGCTCCCTCAAAACACAACCTTCTAAATTTGTTTTCTTAACTGGCATGTGGGACTGGCGAGTGTGCAGTACATCAGCTTGCTCTACTGATGTAAATTCCCCAAGTAGGAAAGTCTAGTTCTGGGGGAGTCATGGTAATGTGTAATGAAAGAGTCTTAGAGAAACATAGGAACATGTGTAGACGTTCTGTAACTGGTCGCGGTCAATTAATCACATGGTGAATGGTGCCTATAGTAGGCATAGTCCCTAGCACAGAGGAGAAGCCTAATAAATGCTTGGTGGCTTGACTTGAATGGTGGCCTCTGATTGACTGCAATCACTAGTTGCAATGCTGGATCTGGAATGCTTTCACAAGTACTAGTAACTAGAGCTTTAGTCATTCCCTTTGGGGGTTTACTCTGGGTTTGATTCCATCAACAGCGTCTAATGAGAGTCAAGGGGTCATGGGTCCTTGCCTTAATCTCTTCATTTGTTCTTTTCCATTCTAGAAACTCTAGTTCCTAGAGTTTCAAAAGGTCAAGAAAGCAGCTAGTTTTGTAGACAGAATTATAGTAATGCCTCGAGGAGCAAGGCATCAATGAAGCAAGAGCTTCAGGAGGGATCTTCAGGACTCAACCCAGCAAGAGCTGAGAAAAGTATTTACAGAAAAGCAATGCCACATTTGGGCTTGAATTTAGTGGGAGCAATGCTAGGTAGAAACTGTGCTCAGTCTGGGCTGCTAAGCCCAAGGTAGTATAGGGGAGGGAGTGTGCCTTTGAAATACTAGGAGGGGGACTTGGGGGAGTGGGATACCTGTACTTTTGTTCTTACTATAGCTTTGAAGTAAATATCCTTTTGTAAAAGATAATGGTCAAGTGGAAATGGGGCACTAGTCACTGGCACTCACATTGGATGGGGGGGGGAGCAAAAAAACTGGTGGGGACTGGAGCTAATAGCATTAGAGACAAGAGCCCTCTCCCAGCCCCTCAGAGGTTCCCCTAGAATCCTGAGGGGAAGATATAGCAGGCTTCACCCTTGGAGAATGAGTCCAGAGGGTATTGCTATACCCTAATTAGCTCATTAGAATTATATGTGAAATCAGGGCAAATAGCATCTAAGTGAAGGTTTAAAGGTGCAGTGGACAGAGCAATGGGCTTAGAATCAGGAAGATTCATTTTCCTGAGTTCAAGTCTGGCCTCAGATATTTCCTAGCTGTGTGATCCTGGGCAAGTCATTTAACCCAGTTTGCTTCAATTCCTCATCTATAAAATGAGCTGGAAAAGAAAGTGGCAAACCACTCCAGTATCTTTGTCAAGAAAACCCCAAATGGGGTCATGAAGTTGAATACAAATGAACAAAAACATCAACAACAACAACAGAACGCAAAGAGAGCTTAAAAGGATTTCCTACGAGTCATTTTCAAGGGTGGGGGGGCTCACAATCGTGTTCTGAGCTGTGTTCTGCATAGTTATATTCTAAATAACTGAGTCTTTACTGTACCAAGGAGCTCAAAGAAAGAAAGAATGGTACTTTATACAGCTATTAGAATGTAAATTCCCTGATGTTGGGGAACACATTTTTGCCTTTCTTCACATCCTCAGGATGTATCACAGTGCCTAATGCATACTAAGCTGTTAGTAGATGATTGTTGACTGACTGACTGACAAAATATTCAGAGCACTGTAACAGGAAGCTGATTTTCTGTCTTTTTCTTTGTTGCCTTTGGGTTGAAGGCTATTTCAAGCACCAAGATGGGCCCTTGTTGAATATTAAACAAGAGGTTATATTTAGTAAACTTTATAAAATTCTTTTTTCTTTTTTTAACCCTTACCTTCTATCTTAGAATCAATACTAAGTATTAGCTTCAAGTCAGAAGAGAGGTAAGGGTTAGATCAATTATTCCCAAAGTGGGCGCTACCACCCCCTGGTGGGTGCTGCAGTGATCCAGGGGCGCGGTGATGGCCACAGGTGCATTTATCTTTCCTATTAATTGCTATTAAAATTTTTAAAAATTTAATTTCCAGAGGGCTAAGTAATATTTTTTCTGGAAAGGGGGTGGTAGGCCAAAAAAGTTTTGGAACTACTGGGCTAGATAATTGGGATTAAATTACTTTTCCAGGGGCCATACAACTAGGAAGTGTCTGAGACCAAATTTGAAGCCAAGCCCTCTGACTCTAGGGTCTGGCTCTCTATCTACTGAGCCAGAAATGTTCTTTATCAAATCTGCATAACTTTATATTTGTGCACAATTGTAATTTTCACCTATACTTGTGGGACTAGATATGACTGTGACACTTTTGACCATTTCTCTTCTGGCACTGGGGAAACAAGTGAAGGGACAATGCTTATGGTCCCCTGAGCTTCTACAAGCCTATTCTGAATTGGGGACAAAGACAATGCGTTCAAAATGTACCCTGGTTAATTTGCTGAAGATGGCAAAATCTGCTAATAAGTAGAGAGTATAACTTACCCAGTCTCGATGAACATGCAGTGTGCCATTGATTCAATTCCCCATGTGGAAGAGGCTGGGGAACCTGCTTCAGGAAGATTTATGAAGACATATCATGGAAGTATCTTGGAGAGAATTGGAGTCATGACATGCCATCATTCTCTAACTGGTTCCAGTCTGCTGGCTACATGGTGAAAATGGCAGCCTCTTTGGCTGAAGTTGCAGAACTAGAAATGGGTATTCAAAAGACATTATTAAATTTATTTCTTCTGTTGGTTTCACTTTTCTTCATGTGACTTCTTCCTGGCTGATGGCATCTAGTGAAAGACAATGCTGTAAGAGGAGAGGTCTTGGGTCCTCTACTTCTGAGGGAGACCTTTCTTATGTAACCCAATAAATATGGGCCTTGGTTCTTCTATCTTGGGTAAAGAAAATCAATTTGGAGGCTCCAACCTTGAGAGCAAGACACCAGAGGTCCAGAAATCTGAGAGTTAAGTCCATGCTAGGTTTTACAGATAGCTAATCTAGCTTTTGAGGGCCTAGGAATAAGAAACAACCTTTGCAACCCTGCAGAGACAAGGATTTGTCCTGGAGTGATGGCACATTTGGACATGAATTTAGTAGAATTGATGCTACATTAAAACTTCATTATGTCCAAAGCTAAGTAGAAACTTGATTAAATCTGGGCTCATTCTCCTGAAAGACTAAGATGGTAAAGGACAGAGAGTGTATCCTCATGTGTTGGGGGAAAATGTTTGTGTTTTTTGTTATGTCTTCAAAGGAAAAAATATTGTACAAAAGCTAATTTATATTAAGTGGTTAAATGGAACTGGGGCTTTTGTCATTGGCATCTAACAATAGGAAGGAACATAGCTAGAATGGGGGCTTGAGCCAAAGGCATTAGAGAAGACATCCAAAGTCCCTTAAGGGTACTCCACTAGAACCCGAGGGGAAGATGTAGCCTGGCTTCTTTAGGGTAATGAAGCCAGAGAGACACCAGCTACATCAGCAATTTTTTTGTGGTAGCAAAGAACTAAAAACAAAGTCCCATGAATTGGAGAATGACAAAACAAATCTTTGTACATATAATGGAACATTATTGTGCTATATAAAATGATGATATTGAAGAAATCAAAGAAACATGGGGAAACATAAGAATTAATACATAGTGAAGTAAGTAGAACCAGGGGAATTAATATGCAATGACTATAACATTGTAAATGGAATGAACAAAAAAAAAACCCTGAATTCTGTATACTTATAATGACCAAAAAGGTTGGCCCTGCAAAGGAGCTTAGAAAACATACCTCCCTCCCTTCTTTGGAGAGGGAGAAAACTATGTTGAATATTACATATACTATCAGAAATGACTGATATGCCAGTTTTATTGAAGAGCTTTCTTTCTCTTGCTTTTTTTCTTTGTTAATAGGGATGACTCACTGGGAAGGAAAAAGGGAAGAAATATACTCAGACAGAGAAATCATGCAAAAACAAAAGATTTTTTTATTTTAATAAAATGAATTTTTAATTTTAATAAAAATCATGTAATGTAGCCAGCACCTAAACAAGGATTAATGGATTGACAGTGCAGAGAAGCAGATTTTGGCTTCACATAAGAAAAAAAATCATAACCTTCCAAAAGTGAAATAGACTTCCTAGAGATACTGAGTTTTTCCATCCTAGAGGTCTTTAAAGGCAGTGATTGGGCTAGATGTCTGCTAAGGTCCTTCTCTGAGATTTTGTATGGACCAGGGATTGATAGTTACTGATAGCATTTCCTCTTTTCTTAACTCATTCTATTCCACTTTCTTCTATTCTCATACTCCTTAATCCTCTTCCTTTGATTTCTTCTCCCTTTGGTTCTTTTCACCAGCCCCTTTACTTATGGTGGGATTCCTTTCCACAATCATTCTGTACTTCTTGTTGCATTGAAAGTGGCCTTTAGGAACGCAATTTGCTGTCTCCTAGTAGTATTAATTGCCATGATCCTTGTTTGCTTTGTAAACTGCATTTAAAAAAAATACCACCACCACTGAAATGAGGGAAATAAGGACACAGTAATATAGTTATGATTTAATATTATATATATTTCCAAAGATTGACTTCCCTATCATGGTAAGTTATCCCTTATAATAAAGAATCAAAGAGAAAGGGGGGGGATCAGTTTAGCAAATTCAGCAGACACATTATCTATTTCTGAGAGTTATATGCGACTCTGCATGGTGTAAGGGTTAAAATAGGGATGTTGTCAAAATATGAGAGCAGCTTTTAATAACTTAAGTTTTAATGAGAATATAATAGAGTTGTAAATTAATATTATCCCTTTAAGCCAGAAAAAAGAAAACTTCTAGCAGCTTTTAACAATTAACAATTTAGTTTAATTAAAATAGAGTTAGTAAAAGAATGTAGTAAAGGAGGGAAAGAAAAATTACTAATCTTTACCCTATAAATATACCTAAAATTCCTAACAACTACCTCTGTCTTCTGAGGACAGCTTCTCCTTGCCTGGCAAACACTAGGCCTATCTAACCTACACTATCTATAAATGATTCACTAACTACCTAACTCCCTAAAATAATAGACAGCCTCCATTTAATCCTTCAATCAGTTTTCTATAGCAGCTCAAACTGTCAGTAGCCAACTGACAGCAGATCCTTGTCTATGAGACAGACCTCCTGCTCTCTAGAGATCCCAGAGGCAAAAAACCCTTTAAAAGTTAAAGTCAAAAGTCTTCTCAGTAAGCTCAGGCCCACCTTTATATTCCAGCAACTAAACACCAACCCATACTACCAGCAACCAACCCACAATGACCAACTGACCCCAGCAGCCAACTTCCCCGCAACTGCCAGCCCTGTTAGCAACTGACTCTCCCAACTGTCAGCAACTAACTCTCCTAATTGTCAGCAACTGACAGCCTACAACTGATGCTGACCCAGCAGGGGGCTCCCTGGCTCCTACTTCCTGTTACTGTGGGCTGGTTAATCCCTACACATCTCTATAGTAAGAGGACCTCCAGGTCCCCCATTAAATTAAAGAAATTAAAGAATTCCTTTTTACAATGGGTAACAAAGCAAGAGGGCAAGAACCTATACACTCCCATATGGCAGCAGACAGTCTGAGGTAACAAAGCATCAGAGTGGGGAACCAGTCAGCCTAAGACATTTGTCAGGAAGTAGCAGAGCAGGGACAAGACCAGCCTACAAAACAATAGGTGAACTGGTAATACAGGTAATACCTGGAAAAAATACCTATAAGCCTCCCCAGAGCAAGGCAGCAGGATCACCCCCTTGACAGACATACCATGGGAAACAAAAGCAACCAGATCTATCCCAAGTAGCAGAGAAGAATACTCTGTTAGCTTGGATCAGTGCTCCCTCTACCCCAGGAACAAAGAAGACTCTCAACTGACAGATAAGATAGAAAAAATAAATAGGGAAAAAAATCCTAGAAAAAATAAGAAAAAGGTAAAGAAAAAAACTTGACCTAAAAATGTTATTTTAGTGTCAGGGAAGACCAAAATATAAATTCATAAGAGAATAACAGTGCCAAAAAGGAAACATGTGAAGTCTCAAAGGAAAGCATGAAATGAAGTCAGACTCCAAAAGAATACCTGGAAAAATTTGAAAAGAAGTTGAAGATCAAACAATAAGAGAAATGACAGAAAAACTCGACAGCTAGAGGAAAATTCACTGAAGAAATCAACTCCCTACAAACTAAAATAGGCCAAATGGAAATGGAAGCATAAAAACATTGAAGAAAATATTTCACCAAGGAATAGAATGAACCAAATGGAAATGGAGGTTAAAAAACTCACTGAAAAAAACAATGCTTTAAGAGTAGGATTGGTCAAATGGAAAAGGAAACTCAAAACTCAAGAAGAAAATAATTTCCTAAAAATTAGAATTGGACAAATAGAAGCTAATGAATTCATACAATATCAGGAAACAATAAGATAAAAATCAAAAGAAGGAAAAAATAGAAGAAAATGTAAAATACCTCACTGCAAAAATGACTGACCTGGAAAATAAATCTAGAAAAAAAAAAACAATCTAAAAATCACTGGATTATCTGAAAGCCATTATCAGAAAAAGAGCCTGGATACCATATTACAAGAAATCATCAGGGAAAACTTCCCTAATGGCCTTGATTAAGGAGGGAAAATATAAGTTTAAAGAATACAGGGATCAACTCTGGAAAGAAACCCCAAAATAAAATACTTCAGGACTATTATAGTCAAATTCCATAATTTCCAGGCCAAGGGAACTAGGGGGCATGGAATATGATATCCTGAAAGGCAAAGGATCTAGAACTACAACCAAGAATTACATACCCAACAAAACTGAGCAAATCCTCCAGGGGGAAAAATGATATTTAATAAAATAAATTTCAGACTTTCCTGATCCAAAAAAAAAAACAGAGCTGAAAATAAAATTCAATGAGCAAATTCCATACTTAAAAGAAACATGTACATGGAATACTCTCAACCATTACCTCCTCTTCTTACTTTCCCTTGCTTCCTTCAAGGCTCAGCTCTACTATTGCTTTCCAAAGAAGGTATTTTCTGGTCTCCCTGGCTATTAGAATTTTCTCTAAGACTTTTTCTATTCTCCACATATAACACTTATTTTACATATTGTCTTTACCTTTAGAATGTAAGTTCCTTGAGGGCAGGAACTATTTTTTACCTTTTGTTATAACCCCAATGCTCAGCACAATATACTACGTATTAAGCAGATAGCATGTGCTCATTCAATGCTTTTTTGATTGGTTGATTGACTGCTTACTAGACTTTGCTAGGTCCCTGGCCAAGAGCCCATCATTCCTATATTTTAAGCTTTGGTCTAAAAATCTGAATTCTGTTCTCAGATATCATCAACTTAATCAGGGAGTTTATTTGTTCAAATTTATTTTCTTTTCCTAAGAGTTATTAACTTTGAGTGACAATGGATTTGAAAATGCCACCTATGCCCCTAACTTTTCAGGGTTTTTATGATCTCAATAATGTTTTCCAGCTTCTTTATGAGAATATTGTTTCTTCACATTAATCTCCAAAAATGGTTACAAGCCATGAGTTCTAACAAATCTCAGGAAGCCTTTTGTCATGTCCCAATAGTATAGCATAGTGAATACTTGTTTATTCATGTCAGGTTAACAAATAGTGGTGTATTCACATCAGGATGACATATAACAACCTCAGCACTATTTCACAAAAAGAGACCAACCACCTCTGATTCTGTCTTCTTTTTGACCTTTCCTGGATCATCTCTCTCCTAATGGCCTGTATAGATCAATCTGTATATTTATTCCTTTGAGTACAAAAAGCGATTTCTTTCCTAAAGGATCCAGCCCCCACCTTTATGGAAGAGTCTCTTCAAATGTAATAAGTATACTGTACATAAAAATATAAGGAGGCAAAATTAATAAATGAGGCAAACTTCTTATTAGAAAGGAAATGAGTTTGATCACTAAGTAGTTGCATGACCTTGGGCACAATAACACGTCTAGATCATAACTTCCTCCTCTACAAAATTAGAGGGTCAAAAGATAATATTGTTAAGATGTTTATCATAAAGGTTGTGTTTTATTTTTATTTTTCGGTGGATGGGATGGGAGAGAAAATCAATTTTTGTTTATTAAAAAAGTCAATTTTAACTTAAAAGGTTAAAAAAATTTTTAAGAAATTATTTCTAAAGTTTCACCCATTTCTAACATTCTAGGATCTATGGAATCAATCGTTTTTTAACTTTCTACATTACATTTATGGTTACTTACCTGGTTAGGTAAGTTTCTACAACTACAGTTGAAGAAACACATAAATCAAGGCTCTTTTTGGAAATGTAATTTGTCATGTCTTATATCATGGGCAATGAGAATCAAGTGAAAGTCCTATCAGAAGACATATCAAGTCATCCTCAAACGAAATACTGTAGTTAAGAAAGAACACCTGCTCCACCTGTGTGTCACTGATATAAATGCAGCTGGAATTCATTGAAAACCATGCAGTAGAAATAGGAAGTCAAAGGTGTTAGGATAAATTTTAGAAACTGTATCTAAAAGTTTCTTCTTAGTTGTTGTTGGTAAAAAGACTATCTGGTTGTCTGTTGAAGTTGGGTTTTGTAAGCTGAGATGAGCAGTTGATAGAATTTAAGGCCTAGTAAAAACTGGCTGATAGTAAGGGTCTGGGAGACAGATGTACAAATTCAAAACCTCTATTTAATATTTTAAAGGTAAAGGAATTAAAGGGTAGTTGATAGGGGGTTCAAAAATAAGGGGTTCCCTAAGTCTAAAAAGAGATTTCTGACTTTTACCCGCTCCCCACTCAAGGTTTCCTCACAAAAACCACTTCTGTCTGGTAAAAACCAGACCTGCTCTCACTCTCCTAATCTATCTAGTTCCCCAAAACTAACTAAACAACCTATTTCTAATATCCTTATAAACTTATATATATTTCCTAAAAAACACTGCCTCCAAAAGTTCTTCAGTCGCTGTCGTAGCATCAGCCTAGTCAAAATTGAGCCTGGTCAACCAGAAATGGCCTGCAAGGCCAAAGCCTTGTCTCCACTCTGCTGTCTTACAGAGATAAAGACAAAAGATTGCTTCTTGCTTCTTTTCTGTCAGCCTTCTTTCCTCCAACCACTGCCAAACTGCCACTTCTCTCTTCCCAAACTGTAAATCCAGTATTCCCAAGGTTTTCAAAGGGAATAGTCAGAGAGAGTCAGGAAAAGCAGCCTCCAGGACCTTGCTTAGCCCCAGAGACAGTGATAGTTGGAAGACTCCAACTCTTATCAGCACCACAGAATTCCATCAGGAGCTTGGTTCAAGGTTCCAATCTAGGCAGTCTGACAGTCTGTCAGGATTCACTCCTGTCACTCATTTATGAAATCCAAGTCCATTTTACCTCTAATAAAGGATCAGAGTATCAAGCTCCTGATACTATTATTCTTGGTGCAATTTTTGTTCTGGACAAATCAGACTATTCCTCCCAAACATACTGGGCCCCCTGCCCCATTCTGTGGCTTTATTCACATCTCTCCCTATTCTCAGAGTACCCTCCTTCTTCACAATCCTTTAAAAGTTCAAGCCACATACCACTTGTTCTATGTTCGTAGCCACCTTCTCCTGAAATTTCAGAGAGCATCATTTACATCATGTATTATGGTGATCTGTCATGGGTCTTATCCTCCTACTACATCATAATATCCATCAAGGCAGGATCCATGACTAATCTAATCTGTGCTAACGTGAGTTAAAATCTGGCCTAGGACACTTATTATCTATGTGACCCTGGGCAAGTCACTTAACTTCTATCTGCCTCAGTTATCTCATCTATAAAACAAAGATAATAAAATAGCAACTACCTTCTAGAGTTGTTGTGAGGATCAAATGAGATAATAATTCCTGGCATATGGCAAACACTATGCAAATGTCAGCTATTATTCTTGTTGTGAGGATTTGATGGGCTAATACTAATTGACTAGATAAGGGGTTAGAGAAGAAGAAATTAAAACTGGCACAAGTTTTGAGCTCTGGATGACTAAGATAATGCTGGTGCCATTAACAGAAATAGGGGTGATTGGGGAAAGAGTTGATTTATGAGGGAGGGATTATGAACTTAATTTTGAACATATTGAGTTTGAAGTAGAAGCATTTCACTTTGGACCAGCAATCAGAGATGTCCAAAACAAAGAGAAAGTTCAGGGTTGGAGCCTAGAAGAGAGGTCAGGGAATCCACTGTTGAATCATAGGTTGACTCGCTTGTATATAAGTAAATAAAAGGTGCAAGAGAATAGAATATAGGGAATAAAGGAAGGCATCTTTGAGGTAGAACATGGAGGGTGGAGAGATCTGTCTTAGATTAGAGCCTAAGAAAATGCTGGGGAAGAAGAGAAAAAGCAAGCAAAATTTTCAGGGGCAGAGTCCAAGGAAGGTTGTCAATTATAAGGGAAGGAACTGAGGAGTTAACATTTTTAACCAAAAGCAATGCAACAAGGTGCAAGGGTAAACCTAGGGCCCCAAAAAAAGAAAGGTGGAGTTTGAGAAAAGTCTTCAAGGTGGCCAAGGAGACAAAGGCAAATAGCAGACACTTGCTACAAAGGCATAAAACTTTTAATGTATGTAAGGAACAGCTCTGTCTCCTCAACACCTGCCTTACACAAAGAGATGGCTTTCTTCCTACAATGACAAACAAGTCATTGTAGTCCTTGATCCTAACCTCTTTTCTGGAAGATTGACTACCTTCCCTTTAACACATCCCTATTCCTTCTCTGATCCACAATTCCCTATCTATGGGCTCATCTCCCTTCCTTAAGAAACTCTCATTTGTTTTAACATCCATCCTAGCTACCATCCTACATCTATCTCACTTCCCTTTCCTGGCTAAACTCTTTGAGAAAACCATCTATGTTCAATGGAACCACCTCCTCTTCTCCCACTCCTAAACCCTCAGCAGTCTGGCTTTTCACCTATCATTCAGCACAAACTCTCCAGTTACCAATAATCTCTACCTTGCCAACATGATTGACCTTTCTCAGTCTTTATCCTTCTTGACCTCTCTGCAGCCTTTGACACTGTCCAGGGTGTCCTCCTATCTGTGCCATCATTCTTTTCAAGTCTCGTTTGTTGGATCTTCATCCAGGTCATATACACACAGAGTGGGTGTCCCCCCAAAACTCTGTCTTGTACCTTTGTCTCTTCTTCCTCTTGACTATGTCATGTGGTGATATCTAGAAGAAGATATCTGAGTTCTGAGATGAGAAGGAAGAAAGATAGGAGCTCTCAGTCAATGGCCTCCATTTTGGATGGCAACTTATAAAGTGAGATTTTCAGTTGAGAGACTAAGGGAAGAGAAGGTCACAGGAAGCTTGAAGGGAGAAGTAAAGTTTAAAATTGCTATTCTTATGAATAGGAAATAATTTGAAAAGTTGAGGGAAGTAAAAAAAAATCTTCAACTTTTGTTGTTTGGTTTTTTTACCCTTAGGTGGTATCATACTATGTTAGTAATTATTCTGTACTGTTATAGCACAGAAGATAAAACTCGAGAAGATACAGCTTCAAAAGAGCTTCTACCCTACCTATTAGGGATCATTTCTTTATAAGTGGTTAGATTAGAGCAGCCTGAAATGTTATTGGAAATAACAAACAAACAGGAAGAGCTGTAACTGTGTTGGGGTACAGACACAAAAGGAAGAGCCTACATGGGACTGGAATTGAAGAATAGAGCTGGCCTCTTTTGTGCTTTGGGAAGGATTCCAAGTACAGTTGCTATGCTTCTTAATCTCCTTCAAGTTCCACTAGAGATGGGCAAACATGTTTTAATCTGTGGATCACAGAGGTCATGTTTCCATCATTTGTTTTTATCACCTCTCTGGGAAAAAGAAAAAGCTTAACCATGTGAAATAATGTTGGAAATCCCTAAGAATGAGAGACAGAAAGCAAGATGAGATTTCAGCTGATACCCAGCAAATTGTCAAAGATGACAAAAGATGAAAATAGTCATTGTTGAAGGAATTGTGAAAACGTGGGCAACTAATTTATTATTGGTGGAGCTGTGAATTGATCCAACTGGTCTGGAAAGCAATTTGGAATTATGCAAAGGCAGTGACTTAAAGATTCCACTGTCACATACACTGCAGAGATAGATACCAAAAAAAGATGCCACGTGCATCAAAAAAACAAAAACAAGAAACTAGCAAACTAGAAATTGAGTAGATACTTATTGATTGGGAAATAGCTTTAAAAAATTGTGGATGTTGTTTTCAATGGCATCATGAGGTAATATCTTGTGTTGTCTGTCAATTCAAGTGAGGTAGAGTTGCAAAAAGTCATCAGCCTCACAATCTCTTCCAGAATCATAAAAGTCCACTGCTAAGACAAAACTCAGGATAACTCGTGATACCTTGGCATCTTGATACTTTGAAGTCTGACTGATCTCTAAGCACTCTATAGCATCTGCTTCAGCCACCTTCATAGCTATTGGAACAAATTGTTCTCATGCTTTAGCATCTATCTTATATGGTTGTTGTAAAGCTCACATAAGATCATAATAGGTAATATTAGTTAATATTTTTGTATACTGCCTCCTTTGTGTAAAAATAATAAGTAAATGAATTGATTATTGATTATAAACTGATTAGATACTCTGCTTGTTGTGCTTACAAAGTGTCTTCAGTTTATATCATTAAAGTGAAGTTCATAAGTGAACTTCTCTTCGGGGCCAGGCGCAAGGATGCTAAGGAGACTCTTGTCATATAAAAATAAACTATTTATTGAGAATATAAGGATAAAAAAAGATTTCTAACTCTAAGGGATTCTAACTCCACCCAAATAAAACTCCCTGGTTCCTCAAGGAACCACTTTTTCTGTTTCCACAGGCTACACTGATCCTTCCTAATCTTACTAACCCAAATTTTCACTATTCTATAATAAACTAACACTATTATCCTTATAAGAAGATATAAAAATAACAAAGACCAGCTGACTGAGCCTCAGAAAGAACCAAGTTAGGACTCTGAGCCTTAGCAGATTCAGAGTCCAAACCAAAGACCAGTCTTTCTTTGGTCTTATCAGATATAAAAACAATTTATGAACCAGCAATAGACAGTCACTTGTGTTTCCCAAGTTGGAAAAGGAAATCACTTATCTCTTTCAGGTTTTTTCCCCTCCTTTCCTCTTACCTCAGAAAAGAGAACTGTGCTATGTACTTTACAATATTATCTCATTTAATTTTCACACAACCTGGGAGGTTGGTGTTATTATTCTCCCCATTTTACAAATGAAGAAACTGAAGCAAATAGAGATTAAGTGACTTTCCAGGGTTACATAACTAGTAAATGACTGAGGCCAAACTTGAGCTCAAGTCTTCCTGAATCTAAATCTGTCTCTATCTAATATGTCCCAATGCTGGCAAGTGGAGGGGAAGAGGGGAAAGGGAAGCAGAAAGGTGGGGATATTTTTTCACAAAGTTGTGATTTCATATAGAAAAAGTGAACCTCTGGTTAAATAATAGCTGAGGATGTGGCTGTCCTATGGGATCATGGAGTCTAGGATGCACACCTTGACTTATTTTTTCAGGTGGCTAAGGGTTGAATGATAAATGAGAGGAGGAGACACCCTACTCCTCCTAAAAGTTAAAAGAAAGAAGGGAGGAAACCATTTGCCATCCACTCCCTATTACTCAACTGTGGTGACAGACATTTAAGTCCAGGCCCATTGAACATGGGTGTCTTCTCCCTAAGCCCTTAGGCAGAGCACAGAATTCCCTCCTGATTGTCCTATCTTCTATATACCTGCAGTTAGAGTTTTCACTGAGGTTTCAAGCTTAGAGACTAGAATAGAAAAATTTTAAGTGGATTTTCCAGGACAATTTGGCTTAATAAATATTTGTCTAATCTCCTGCTCTATCTCAGTCTATGTTTAGGTAGTACTTTAGAGCTGACAAAGAGCTCAACATCTATTAGCTCATTCAATCTTCACAACTCAAGCAAAAATATTTTCCTGGTTTCACAAGTGAGGAAACAGTCACTCAAAGAAGTTAAGAGATAGGCATTCCATACAACTAAGTAGTAAAGCTGGGATTCAAATTCCCAAATCTACTTAATTTCTCACTCTCAGGTGCCATCTCACATTGCTACTGGTGGTTGTTGTCCTTCATACTCAAAGAGGACCAAAATGGCATCACTATGTTGGGGTCAGTGTATGGTGTGTTGGACCGTAGCTGATCAGACCAGTCTGAGCTTGGAAGGCTTTATCATA
>NC_058132.1:149073045-149142892 GCF_016433145.1 Gracilinanus agilis
GAGAGAGAGAGAGAGAGAGAGAGAGAGAGAGAGAGAGAGAGAGAGAGAGAGAGAGAGAGAGAGAGAGAGAGAAGAGAGATTTCAGTGGTTTAAACCTAAATTTTCTCTGAGACTGAATAGAAAAGGAATTAGAAGTATAGATCACAGATCTGAGAGCTAGGAGGTGTAATAATAAAAGCCCCCCCCTCCCCCAGGAATTGATATTGATAGAAGGAAGAGAGAGAGGTTCTCTGTGTGGTGACTCTCCTCCAGCACTGTCCTGGGGCCAAATATACACTGGGAGACTTTAAGGGGGTGTCATCCCAAAAGTGGGTGACCTAGATGGTCATGCCACCCCTCAAGAGTTGGGGGCAATGCTTCCCTACAAGAGGAGGTATGTGGTACCCCAATCTGATCCTGAATGAGGACGGGGTTCACTCAAACCTCCCTGAGGTCAGTTATTTTCACAGCAGATGGTCTGGCTCAAAGATGAAGGCTGCCAGACCAAGCTGTGGTTCCCCTCTCCCTTGTCTCTCAGACACATTGGTACACTATCTGACTGTTAAATGGCTTTTATTATTCACAAATCAGGGATTGAGGAAAGGGGTGAAGGGCAGAGGGATTTGGGGGGTGCCCTCCTCACTTAGGTAGGAACTCTAGTGGTTCCAACTCCTAGGCATTTCCCCACCCCCTTCCCCTTCTATTTCTATTTCTATTTCTATTTTCTATTTTTGTCATTTCCTATAATTGTAAGCTGTGACTGAAAAGGGTCTCAGCAAGGATGGGCAATGGGTGAGGGAGACTAAGAGAATGCTTCCAGTAGAGTCCAAAATCATAGCTGACTCGTTGGTTGTACTCTTGAAGGATGAACTGTGATGAAATGGCTGTGATCAGAGAATCAGGGTTTCAGTTTCCAAGAGAAAGATCCTCAGGAAGCCCTCCAAAATGCATTAGAGCTGAATTATCTGCCTTCTCACTCCTCCCAGCCCTCAGCCTGAAGACCCTTCTTCTCCCTCCTCCTGGTAGAAATTCCCCAGAATCCTCTGCTGGTTTCAACTGCCAGCAACTTCCTTCTCCTCCTTTGGTTTCATCTCTTCTGCACAAAAATCCATCCTTACAGAGGGAACTTGGAGACTATTGAGTCCCATACTCTCATTTTATAGATGGAGAAACTGAGGCTCAGAAAAGTTAACTGACTTACCTAAGGTCACACAGTTAGTCTTCATCTCTGAGGTAGGATTTTAACTCAGGTCTTGCTCATTAACCAAGCTGAAAAGACTTGTTTTGGAAAGATTATGGTCCTGGCAATAGATGGTGTCTGCTGCCTAAAGACCAATCTAGTTAGGTCAAAATGGGTACATGACTTAGCTATAAAAGATGATACCATAAATTAAGGGAGCATTGAATAGTTTAGTGTCAAATTTATGGATAAGGGAAGAATTTATGACAAAATAAGAGACAGAAAGCATTATAGGATGTAAAATGATCAATTTTGATTACATTAAATTAAAAGTTTTTAAACAAACAAAACCAATGTAGGCAATATTCAAAGGAAATCAGAACATTTTTAAGGCATGTTTCTTTGCTAAAGGCCTCATTTCTCAAATATAAAGAGAACTGAGTCACATTTATAAGAATATGAGTCATTCCTCAATTGATAGATGGTCAAAGAATATGAATGGGCAGTTTTCAGATAAAGAATTCAAAGCTGCCTATGAAAAAACGCTCTAAATAATTATTGATTAGAGAAATGCAAATTAAAATAAATTTGAAATACCACCTCATATCTATTAGATTTGTCAATATGACATAAAAGGAAAATGACAAATTTGGAAGGGAAGTCAGAAAATAGGCATATTAATGCACTGTTGATGGAGTTGTGAACTGATTCTAGAGAGCAATTTGAAACTATGCCCAAAGGACTATAAAATTGGGCATAACCTCCAACCCAGCAATACCATTCCTAGGTCTGTATCCCAAATATATGAGAAACAAAGAAAGAAAGAAAAAGGATCTATGAATACAAAATACTTATAGCAGCTCTTCTTGTAGTAGCAAATAATTGGAATTTATGGGAATGTCCGTGAATTAGGGAATGGCTGAATAAGTTTTAGTATATGATTGTGATGGAATATTATTGTGTTATGAGAAATAATGAGCAGGAAACTTTCAGAAGAACTTGGAAAGACTTACGTTAACTGATGCAAAATGAAGTGAGTAAAACCTAGAGAACATTGTACAAAGTAACAGCAATATTATACAATTATCAACTGTGAATGATTTAGCTATCCTCGGCAATACAAAAATCCATGACAATTCTGAAGGGTGTGTGATAAATTCAATCCACCTCCAGAGAAAGAATTGATGGAGTCTTAATGCATATCAAAGCATAATATCTTTTATTTGTGTGTTTGTTTTTTTCACAACATGACAAATAAGGAAATATATTTTGCATGATTGCACATATATATAATCTATATCAAATTACTTGCTTTCTCAATGTGTGGGGAAGAAAAGGAAGGGAAAGAAAATTTAGAACTCAACATTTTTTAAAATAAATGTTAAAAATTGTTTTTACATGTAATTGGGGAAAAGTAATATGTAAAAAAAAGAAAAAATCCTCAGCTGTAAGAAATGATGAAGATAGTTTCAGGGGAAAAAAATGGAAGATCTGTATGACCGGTTGGAAACTGAAATGAGTAGAACTAGAACAAGTTACACAATAACAAAAATATTTTAAAGATAATCATCTTAGAAACACTTAGAAACTGATCTGATTCCAAATTCTAAAGGATTTATATGAAAATATTATCTTCATTTCTAAATAAAGCGCTGATGAACTCAGTACATATTGAAGCATATTTCTTTTTATTTGTTTCTTTTTTGTGGGAGGAAGGGGAGATATTCTTTTCCATGTACGTTTTGAATACAAATTTATGAGTTTTTATTTTCTTGACTTCTCAATAAATGAGAGAGAGAGAGAGAGAGAGAGAGAGAGAGAGAGAGAGAGAGATGGAAGGAGGAGGGAAATTCAGAGCTTATAATGAAATTAAATTGATTTTTCTTTAAATGAAAGAAGGGTCAGGGAGGTAGCATCATAGATAGAGTTCCAGACCTGGAGTCATGAAGACCTGCATTCTAAAACTCCTTAGACATTTCCTAGCTATGTGATCCTGGGCAAGTTTCTTAACCCTGATTGCTTAGCCCTTATTACTCTTCTGTCTTAGAACTGACACTAAGACAGAAGGTAGAAAGAGAAAGAAAGAGAGGGATGTCCATCAACTGGAGAATGACTAAATAAGTCATGGCAAAGTGATAGAATATTACAGTACTGTAAGAAGTGATAAGTAGGTTAATTTTTTAAAAACAAAATGAACATGGAAATACCTATTTGACATTTGAAGAATGAAATGAGCAGAACCAAGACAACATTATACAAAGCAACAGAAATATTATTTAAAGAATAACTTGTATATGCCCAACTCCAGAGAAAGAACTGATAAGTAGAAACAAGCAACACATAATTTTATGCATATCTTTTTGTCAAATGATGCCTTCTCTAGCACAGAGAGGGAAGGGAGTGAAGGAAAGAGACACCTGGGAATTTTAATATAACAAATAAACAATAAATAAAGCAAAAAAATGGAAAGAAAACATCCTGAATTTTCTTTGGGAAATTATAAAGTTCTTTTAATGTCCCCAAGCTTCTCTCTAAAATAAAGACAAATTTTTTTAATGCCAATATTCATTCAATGCTGTTAAGTACCTGAGGATCATGGGACAATTAATTCTCTGAAGAATTGAAATTTTTTAATTATCATTAAATATCAATGTAATGGAGAAGAAATTGAGTAAAGGATGTTATCAAAGAAACTTATGACTGGAAAAAGAGAATCTGGTCATATGACAAGGGCAAGGGATAACCACTGGATGGTCCATGCATTTTCCTGGTACCTTAAAGCAGTCAAGATTCCCAGCTGTGTGATCCTGGGCAAGTCACTTAACCCTAATTTCCTAGCCCATACTGCTCTTCTGCCTTATTGATTCTAAGACAAAATGTAAGGGGTTTTTTTTTTAATGTCAAAAGAAAATAAGGAAAACTCTATCATGTTGGGGGTATACTCTATGATAGATAAGATATGGTGACTATACAGTACGGACAAAGCATGGATAGATCACAATCTACATCACTGGACAGAATACCCACATCAATGGGTCACACATTCTGAGTATTAAAGAATACAATACTCTTAAAATGAGATTTGACCAACTTCTCAAATCAGGTGCTAAAATACTAGCAAGGAGATAACATCAATATATAACAAAGATCATATACTATGACCAGGCTTGATTTTTAAAAGGAATACAGGACTCGTTTAATATTTTCATTAATTAATGTAATTAATTAATTAAAATTAGTAAGCATAACTATATATAAAAACAACAAAAGTCATATTAGTTCACATACCCCATGAAGGCATTGGTCTAACCAATATAAGACTACTTATTCCCTGGAGGATTAGGGGGAAGAAGGAAGAGAATCTGAATCACAAAATGTCAGAAAACAGTTGTCAAAAATTGTTTCTCACAGAAGAAGATCAATCACATGGTTCTGTGGGGATATGATTGGGGTTTTGGCATTAAAAGAATATCCTATTGCAAGTATGAATAAAATGGAAATAGGTTTTGAACACAGGTATAACCCAGTGGAATTGCTTTTCAGCTCCAGGAGGGAGGAGGAAGAGGGGTGGAAAAGATCATGAATCATGTAACCATGGGGAAATATTCTAAATAAATTTTTAAAATTGTTTCTACGTGTAATTGAAAAAAATAAAATTTAATTGTAAAAAATCATATTATTTTAATAGATGCAAAAAAGACATTTGACAAAATGCAACACCCATTCCTATTTTTAAAAAAACACTAGAAAGCACAGGAATAAATTGAGCTTTCTTTAAAATGATAAATATTATCTGTCTTAAGTCAAGCCAGCATCGTATGTAATTAGGATAAGTTAAAAGTCTTTCCAATAAGATCAGAGGGGAAGCAAAAATGTCTATTATCACTGTTACTATTAAATATTCTAGATATAACATTAAAGCAAGAAGATGATATTGGAGGAATAAGCATAGGCAATAAGGAAACAAAACACCACTCTTTGCAGATGATATGATGGTTTACTTAAAGAACTCTAAAGAGTCAACTAAAAAAATACTAAATCAAACAATTAACAGCATTAGAAGAGTCATAGGATATAAAATAAAGCCACAGAAAGCATCAATATTTCTGTATATTGCCAGCAAAACTGAAAATGAAGAAGTTAAAAGAGATATTCCATTTAAAATAAATACAGAACATGGAACTAGGTTTTGAACAATAAGACATGTATAACCCAGTGGAACTACTTGTCAGCTTCAGGAGTGGGGAGGAAAGAATGGAGGGAATGGGGATCATGAATCATGTAACCATGAAAAAATTATTCTAAATTTTTTTTTAAAAGGAAAATAAATAAATAAATAAATAAAATACAGACTGCATAAAATACTTGGAAGTTTACCTGTCAAGATACACACTGGAACCATATGCACATGAAACCATATGCATATGAAAAATACTTTTCATACAATTAAAGACAGATCTAGATAACAGGAGAAACATTCATTGCTTATGGGTAGACCAAGCCAAATAATCAAAATAACAATACTACCAAAACTAATTTATATTTTTGATGCTATATAAATCAAAGGATCAGGGTACTTTATAGAACTTAATAAAATAACCGAAATATCATTTAGGAAAACAAAAGATCTAGAATATCAAGGGAAAGTATTACAAAAAAAAAAAGGAGGGACAAAGGGAGAACTGCATTTCCAGATCTCAACGATCCCATAAAGCAGTAATCATCAAAACAATCTAATATTGGAACATGGCTAATGCAGAAATTTGTTT
The DNA here is from genome assembly GCF_016433145.1 of Gracilinanus agilis. Lineage (NCBI taxonomy): Eukaryota > Metazoa > Chordata > Mammalia > Didelphimorphia > Didelphidae > Gracilinanus > Gracilinanus agilis. Next base: position 149,078,974 of record NC_058132.1, read on the forward strand.
TGCAAATGTATACATATTTGTAATGAGTTTTTTTCCTTAATAGGTGGAGCAGGAGAAGAGGAAGAGAGAGAATTTGGAACAAAAAAATATTTGAAAAATAAATAAAATATAAAAAAATAATTATAACCATTCAAAAAGAATTTTTACTACCCTTAGAATTAATCGCCTGCATCTGCTCATTCTAGGCTTCAATCCTCCTGGCTCTGTTTTTAACAAGACCAGGCAACTCTTTATTATTTGTCCTCTATCATGTATCCCTGTCTTCATGCTATATTTTTTCTTTAAAATCCTAGGTAGTAAATTGAGTTCTTTGTATAACTAACACAGCTCCCTTTAGGCAGTCCTCCTTCTTCTACCTTATTAGAATCATTCTAATCTCTGACCTTGGGAAATTTTGATCTTCAGATCTTCCCATTTCTATTAAGCAGACTTTTCCTATAGAATCTTAGGACATAATATATTATATCCTGTCTTTGAAGTCTCTTCTTCTAAAGGTAGTTGTTACACCTCAATTTCTTCTCCATCTGTATCAGAAACTCTGTGTTGGAATAGTTTGTAGCTGGTCAGTCTTTTCAGTCCTGTTTGACTCTTCAGGATCCCATTTGGGGTTTTCTTGGTAAAGAGACTAGTCAAATGAGGAAACTGATGCAAACAAGGTTAATTGATTTGCCCTGGGTCACATAGGTAGTGTCAGAGGCTGGATTTGAACTCAGGAAAATGTGTCTTCCTAACTCCAGGTGCAGCAATCTATCCATTGTGCCTCCTAGCCACCCCAGATAGAATTGGTTACTCGTTCCCAAATTCCCATCATTTCTATTTTCTCCTTGTCCCAGAAGGAAAAAAAAAGAGAAAAAGTGAAGAATGGATCAGAGAGGTGAATAATTGGAGGCAGGGAGACCAATCAGGAGACTATTAAAATAGTCTGGTTAAGTGATGATAGGTAAACTAGGGTGGTGGTGAGTGAAGATCAATGGGAAAGAAATTGTTAAGTTTAAATCAACAAGACCCCAGTTTACTGATGTTCTTGAAAATTCCTTTCGTTGCCTCTTTCACCTTACAAAATATGAAATAATCATTAAGGTAAGTAAAAATGTATCAGCTGCTCCACTTTTTTTTCTGCATGTGTTCAGACAATTAAAGACTCCCATCTCTACTGTGTCATGTGTCCACACCAGTATTGCATTCTCTTTCCCAAACTCACTCTCGTGTTTTCTCCTTCCTGGCCAGATGATCTATATCATACTCCCTAACAATATACTTTTCTTTCTGAATAAAGTTTACCTTTCTGGAGTCCTATTATGGTCGTAAAGTCCATTCCATCATGTTTTAGAGATACCTATGAGACTAAACTTGTCTCCTTGCATTTTTCTCTAGTTTATTCTGTTTATTTCACATGCTTTTTGCCATTGTAAATAGGAATTCAAGACAATGGGCTTTTTTGGCAGGTTCTCTCTTTAGAAATTGTCTCTTGTGAATTACTGGTTCTCTATAATAGTGGCTCTCTGAAGTGAGAATTCCAGATCCCAAGCGGATGAGAGCCTGACCACAGGGTAAACATAACCAACCAAATGGAGAGTGGGAAGATAGGTTATATCCAGGAGTGTGCTGGGAAAAATTTAATAACTGGCTCTTTGGAGGACAGGGGAGAATGTACACAATAAATACTTTTATGTTTCATTGTGAGCATTTGTACCTCAGAAATGAACAAAACAGAGAAAATTTAACTGGACTAGCTTTTGCATGCTTCTGGATGTCACTTTCTCTGTAATAGTCAATCGTGGACTTGCCTCCAAAATGGCCACAAATACCACTTCATCCATATAAGTTCTCTCACTCTCCACTGTCCCAATGTTGACTTCCTCTGTGCCAGATTTTCACCCTTTAGGGTAAAAAATAACCCAGACTATGACATCCATAGGAGCTGTCCAGATAAAATTCGCCATCCACTTCCCCCCAGAAGGTCACTGCACCTCACTCCCCAGTCTGTGGTTGCCACCGACACTCTCCATGGACAGTTCTGAACTCCAATACAATGGCCAAATACACTCTTCTTCCCCACTGTCCTTTTTTCAACAGGGAAAAAGTGAAGAGCACAGGTTATACAGCTATAGATGCCTAGCAATCCGCACTGTGTATCTCATTACATCCCTGTGGGAAACACCACCTTTCAGTCTCCCAAGTTCTAGTTTTCCTTGTTATGCTTCATTCAACTGCCATTGGTCTCATTAAAGTTATCAGTAATCCCTTGGTTAACAAATCCAAATGCTTTTCCTCATTTTTATCCTTCTTGACCTCTATAGCATTTGATGCTTTTGACCACCCTTTCTTCCAGGTACTCGCCATCCCTCCTCTAGGTTGTCCTTCTATTTGTCTGGCCACTCCTTTTCTTTATCATTTGCCAAATCATCTCCTATATACGACAACCCCTAATTGTAGGTGTATCCCAATGCTCTGTCCTAGGCTCTCTTAAGGATTTAATTATCATCTCATCATCAGTATGTGACTCAAAGTTCTATATATCTATCTCTGGTTGGTCTCCTGAACTGGATTCTCCCATCACCAACTTCCCATAGGGATCTCGAATTTAACATGTGCAAAACAGAATATCGGTTTCTTCACAAACCCATCCCTTTTCCAAACTTCCCTTTTTCTGTCAAAACCAGATATTCAGGTTTATTTTACTTGACTTCTCACAGAAACCATATGTATAAACCAGGATATATCATATAATATAAAATAGATAGTAACTTTGAGGCAATGGCACTATTAGTAAAGAAATTTTTTATCATCCATCAGTTATCAAATCTTGTCATTATTATCTTCACAACATCTCTTTTATCCATTCCCTTCTCTCTACTAAAAACACTCCCTGTAATGGACTTGTATCATTTCTTGCCATAATTATTGCAATAGCCTCCTAAATTGCCTCCCTCCTTCCAAGACCATACCCTCTTTAGGCCAGCCTCTATATTGCTACAAAAATGATTTGTACAAAGCACACATTTGACTATAACCCCTATACTATTCCACATCCTCCCTATTGAATTTGAGGTCAATTTCTATTTCATCTTTTTTAAATGTCCATTTTGCATTTTATTTTCTAGTTTAGTATATTTCTGAAGCCATAATTTTATAATTAGGCAAATAAATATACATATGTTGGGAGCATCTGCTCAAAAATATCTTTACTAATAGTGCCTTTGCCTCTAAGTTACTATCTATTTTGTATTATATTATATATTCTGATTTATACATATAGTTTCTCCTAATAGAATATAAGCTTCTTTTGATTTTTTTAATTGCAGTCTTCAATGATCTGGACAAATGCAGGTTCTTTTTCAGAAAAATTATTTCTTTCTTTTTATCTTCTCTCTAATGCTTTAAGTACATGATAAAAGCTTATATAAATGCTTGCTGGTTTTCTTAACAGGGATGTATAATCAAAAAAGTTTGGAAATAACAGCTCTATGGTAGCAGGCTTGATAGGAATGTGTGGGCAGTTTTCTACTTTCCCCTTTTTTCAGTTTAAGGTTCTCTTTATCAGATTTGTAAGACTATAGGCAAATATATATTTTTTATTGGCACTTGTTTTTGTAGACTCATTCCTGATCAAGGGCTCAGTATTCCCAGATAGCCAATTCTGCTTTCAGACACTAGGTTATTAACAACTCTTCATTTTCCAATTAATAGTTTTCTCTTCTGAACCCTTTACCTTCATCAAGGAATTGTAATGAAAACATCGCTTGTATACTTAAAGATTTCAGATTTTCACCCATGATTCGATTATCCTTAGCAATATTTTCTAGGCTCTTTCTGGCGCCATCATTTGTCCCCACCTGAATCACTACAAGTGGTCAGCAGATTTGACATATCTCTGCTCCAGGGCATCTTATCTATCCTGTCTTTGAATCCTTCTGAAATCTGCTCTCTAGAATCTGGGGTACACCACAGACACCCATATTTCCTTTCCTTAGCTATAGTAAATTTTGTAAAGGGATTATTCTCAGTCTCTTGCTTATTCTGTGGGCTGATTACTTCATATTCCCAGATGCCACACTGGGAAGACATTAGACTCATCATTTGTTAAGAAGACAAATGGCTACCTTCATATCCCTAAAGAAGAAATCATGTTTGGGTTTTTTTGCTCAAAAATGGAAAACCATTTATCCAATGGTAACTTCAGGCTCATGTCATCATTCCTTGAGTACAAGGATCTTCTTTCTCAAATGGAATAGAAAGATATGCGATAGGGATGGATAGAGATAAATTGTTTTTATCTTTTATCTTTTCTTCCCTTTCTTCCATGTCATTTTCCACCAGCCTTCTACCCAAATTAATGGCATACGTTAAGATTCCCTCTGCTTCTTTTTTCTTTATTTTTCTCCTTAAGCTCCACCTCTCCAATACATTTTATCACCTTTATTTTTCCTGACTACCTAGAGAGTAGAGATGTATTCCATCAGCCTAAATTCTCCTTTTCTTCCTTGGGGAGAAAACTGTACATAACAGAGGGGTTTCTCAGTACCAGTAGAAAATTAAATATTATCATTCCCTGAAGATTCCTACAAAATTCATCTTGTTTGAAGGAAAAAACTGTCTTTGGTTTCCTGAAAGGCATCAGTCCTTGAAACTTTAATCTGCTAAGGTACCTTTAATAGTCAGTCATCACATTGCTGCCTAGCTTAAAGATATTCAATCATCTAATCAGATCCAGTTTACTAAAAATTCATTGTCTCTGGATTCATCTGCTCCTATCTCTTACTGGATAACCTTCTACTTCAAGGATCTGCATTTTTGTGTGTCATCTGTCCCTCCGAGTTTACTGAAAACTATGGACCATTCTGGGGCTTAAATGAAAAAAGCAAAATACATAGGATTACAAAGGAAACTAATTATATTGAAATAAGGCTATCAAAATACATTTTTTAAAAAGCTCACAGATATAAATTATTTGGAAAAATAGGAAAAAGATACTAAATTCCTTCCAAAATACAAATATGGTGCTGTTACCTAAACCAGGAAGAGTAAAAACAGAGAAATTTCCCCTAATAAATATTGATGCAAAAATTCTAAATAAAACACTATCAAGGAGATTATAGCAATATATCACAAAAATCAGACACTATGACCAGGCAGGATTTATACCAGGAATACAGAATGGCTCAATATTAGGAAAACTATCAGCATAACTGAACAAATCAATTAAAAAAACAACAAAAATTATTAGATTATGTCAACAGATTCAGAAAAGGCTTTTGATAAAATACAATAATTATTCCTATTAAAAGCTCTAGGAAGCATAGGGATAAGTGGACTTTTCCTTAGAATAAGTAGTATCTATCTAAAACCATCAGCAAGCATTATCTGTAATGGGGATAGCCTAGAAGCCTTCCCAATAACATCAGAGATGAAACAAAGATGCCCATTATCACCACCATCATTAAGTTTTGTTCTAGAAATGCAATGTCAAGAAAAAGAAATGGAAGGAGTTAGAATAGGCAATGAAGAAAGGAAATTATCATTCTTTACAAGACAATATGATGGTATGCTTCGAGATTCAACTAAAAAACTAGTTGAAATAATTAAATTCAACAAAGTAGCAGGATATAAAATAAACCCATATTTAAAAGTTCATAGAACCCAGGTTAAGAATTCCTGCTTTAGTCCTTCTTATTCATTTCTTATCACATGCCCCAAAGCAAGGAGGCTGCATAGTCTAGTGGAAAGAAGTCTGACTTTGGGAGTCAGACAACCAACATAGCAGAGGCAGTATGGTGCCAGTCAACAAGCAATTATTAAGAGACAAAAAAGTCTCTGCCCTTTAGGAGCTCCCACTCTAATGGGGACATAGTCTATAAATAATAATGTATGCACAAGATACAAAAGATAAATGGAAATTATTCTCTTAGAGAAAACAGCATCAGGAAGAATAAGAAAGTCCTCTTGAGGAAGGTGAGATTTCAGGTGAGTTGATAAAAACCAGAAAAGCTAAGAGGTGAAAGTGAAGAAAGCCTTCCAAGCATGGGACACGGCCAGTGCGTGGAGTTGGGAGATGATAGAATATCATGTCTGAAGAACAAAAAGTTGGCCAGTGTAGCTGGATCACAGAGCATATGGTACAGCGTAAAGTGAAAAGGCACATAAAATGTATGTGTGTTTATGTATATTTATATTTTGAATGTATTTGTACACATATGTATACATGATATATTTTAAAGTTATCTTATACATGATCATAATATATAAAATTACTTTAAAATACACACACGGGGGCAGCTGGGTAGCTCAGTGGATTGAAAGCCAGGCCTAGAGACCAAAGATCCTGGGTTCAAATTTGGTCTTGGATACTTCCTAGCTCTATGATCCTAGGCAAGTCATTTTACCCCCATTGCCTAGCTCTTACCACTGTTCTGCCTTAGAACTAATACACAGGAATGATTCTAAGATGGAAGGTAAGGGTTTGAAAAAATAAAGAATAAAAAATCCCACTACAGAGCCATGAAGAGTTGTACATAACTGACTTAAATATATAAATCCTGGAGCATAAGGAGCCACTAAATTTTGAGCAGGGGAATGACAGAATTAGTCATGCTTTAGGAAAGTCATTTTGGCAGCTGAGTGGAGAATGGAATTGAATGGGATGTATGACTGGATGGTGTGATGTGTGTAAATAGAATTAGCTCGAGCCCATTAATAGTCAAAAATCTACCCATCCTAGGCGTAGATATGATGTAATCCTAACCTCCCTTAGTGGGGAGGGGAGACGAGTTACCCACACGTGACAATAAGTAACAAATCAAGAATAAGGTTTAGATGGCATTTTCCAAATTTCACTTTTACAGATGCAAAGTATTCTGGACCTAGAATCAGGAGGCCCAAGTTCACATTTTAGCTCTTCTACTTACTTCCTATGTGAACTTGGCAAATTATTTAACCTTCTAGACTTAGCTTTCCCTTCTATAAAATTGAGTGATTGGGTTAGATGACCTATGAGGTCCTTTCCAGCTCTAAATCAATGATTTGACTATTCAGAACTGTTCACCTACCAAAACCACGAAAGCAATAGGGGAACACTCAACTCCCCATTGATCTTAGGTTGCCACTGTCTTTGTTAATTTTACTTCTTTAGTTTGGAGATTGAATAGTACATTACCAACAAAATAGGATTTTAAAATTCTAGCTATATTATTCGCTGACAAATTAAAAGGTTTTTCTCCCCTTTGAATCTTACAAAAAGCAAGTATTTGTAAATTTTAAACTGATATAATCAATCACATTTTACTTTCTCCAATATGAAATTCTTTCAGACTTGCTTTGCATGATGTTCCTGATTTTTCACTGTTAACAAAGAAGTGGTTACATCAACATTTCATTGTATATTGTGCCCACTCTGTGGTTATAGGGTTTTTGTTGTGTATTGACTGGAAGCTAGGTCATATGATTGTCTCAGACATTTGCTACAACAGGATAAACAGCCTTCTTGTCAGCATCACCACATTTGGGGAGAGGGAGAGGGAAAGGGAGAGATGAAGGTTGCATAAAATTGCCTCTCGTTGTACAACTCTTCTACAGAAGATCATCTGAACCAGTGGGCCTGCATTGCTTAAATTAAAAAAAAAAATCATCTCTAGTACTTTAAACATCCTTTACTACGCAGAAAAGTCATGATGAAGCTGATTCCTCCTCTAAGATTTAATCTAAATCTTTATAAGGTTGAAACATAAGATTACAAACAGGAGGGTACCTTAGCAATAATCCCCTCCAAAGATTTGACAGATGAAGAAATTTAAGACCAAAAGGGTCAGACTTTTTGAAATTCATACAATGAATCTAGTGTCCAGAGCCTGGACTAAGATATAACCCAGGTCTCCTGATTCCCCAAAGCAATCAAATTAGCAATTTTTAACCATCCATGTTCTAACCCTGAGAAGATAGTGACAAAAACAAAATAGTCCCTACAGTGAAGGAGTTTACTACGGTGAGAGACATGTCCATAAATACAGACATGTAAAATGAATTTTTGGTGGGAAAGGGGGAAGTATAGCAGCTGGGGATCCAGGAAAAGCTTTATGTGACACTAGAGCTGAGACTTGGAGGAAACTAGGGGTTCTAAGAGACCAAGTGAGCAGATTGCATTTCGAACAGCCCACACAAAGGCCTTAGAATGGAAAACTTTGTTTCAGCAAAGTTGAAAATGACACAAAGACAAGGGTCAATTCCCAAGTTTTAACAAATCTTCTTAGAAAAGTAACAGTGGACATGATGCCTAATAAATTCATAGGAAATAGGAAACGTTGTTATATGAACTTGCTAGGATGACCAGTGACCTTAAGCCAAAATAGGCTTTGTTTTCCCACCTAACGGAGTAAACTGCATATGGCAGCCAACTTCAGAAAATACACAGGAAAAAATTCCGTGTCTCTTGGATGACTTTCTCCAGAAAGTACAGGTTGTAACCCTTTACCAATTTTCCAACTAAAGAATTTCATTATCCTAGTTAACTTCCTAGCACTCCTCCAACAAAAGTCTGTTTTGTGTATAATAGCTCATCTCTCCACCACCATGGAGCTCAGTGCCTTTTCTGATTTTTCCTAATACATGTTCATTTGTACCACCTCGTTCAATTCTTAATGATTGTCAGTACTTTTTGTTTAGGGTAATTAAGAGTCCCAAAAGAGACTTTTAACTCAGCTTTAAAATTTTGAAGAGCATTTGTATATGTGTGTGTCTATGTGTGTGTGTGTGTGTGTGTGTGTGTGTGTGTGTGTGTGTGTAATGTAATCTAGTCTTTTAGAGTAAAATACTTCTTAAAGACCATAGTAAGGGGTAAGATCAGAGATCATGAAAAATAAAAGGAACGTACAAATAGCTTTTGGCATATTCATATGATGGGGTACAATGGTGCTATATAAAATTATTTAAGAGGCATGGAAAGATTTAGAACTCATTCAGAGTAAATCAGAATCAAAACTATTTATACCATATATGAATGTCCATTGTATGTGCATGTGTCTACGTAACCTGTATAAAGCCATTAAGGGGACACTTTGATTATGTAAACTTATTACAAGAAATGGAGTTTTTATAGGTGAAGAGGGCAAAGGAAAAAAACCAAATTTTTTAATTTTTAAAAACTGAGGTGGTAGGTGCTAAAAAAGTGAAACGTTACTAGTATTATCAGATGGATTTTCTTTACTGGTTTTACTTAACTTTTTGTCATGAAACACCTCACAATAGGATTCATCTGAAAATATATAAAATGCAAAAACACTTCAATAAATCTTTTTTTAAAAAATCACTTTGTGAGATAGAATCAGGGCAGAAAGGGGACATGAGTCCAGTGGTTCCCAAACTTTTTTGGCCTACCACCCCCTTTCCAGAAAAAATATTACTTAGCCCCCTGGAAATTAATTTTTTTTAATTTTAATAGCAATTAATAGGAAAGATAAATGCACCTGAGGCCATCACCGCCATCCTGGATCACTGCAGCACCCACCAGGGGGCAGTGGCGCCCAATTTGGGAATCACTGCATTAGTTCACCCATGTAGTTCAGGGATTTGTAATGGGTAAGGGTTGGGGAACAGTATCTAGGAACATGGGTGAGAAATAAAAATTCATTTTTTCCCTATTCTCAAATTAAAATTTAGGATACCTTTCAATTATAAATGTTGGATACATTCTGGGTCATCCACAGACTTTAAAAACTGCGAGAAAGGTCTATAACACATACAAAAATTCACACCCCCTGATCTGCTTCAAACCTCTCATTTCACAGATGAGGGGTCTAAGACCCAATGTGCCCCACATTACACTAAATCAGTGACTGAACTGGGACTCTAGGTCTCCTAAACCATTCTAGGGCTCTATCACATTATTCTCTCATTATTATTATTATTAGTCAACAGACTAATAGACTATATTAGAGGATCTGTATCTTGAGGCATTTATTCTAAGACCTATTGAAGCTAAAGCTTTGGATATATTGGGTATAAAGGAACACCCGCTGTCTCTATACATACACGCACACATAAACACATATTCTCTTGCCCTGCTCCTGACACTCAATACCTTGACATCCAGCAGCATCCCACCTCACCACCAAAAAACAAAAATAAAAACAAAATAAAAACGTAAAAAGTTAAAGTGAATGCAGGAAAAAAAAATCACTGCTGGGGGGAACACGACTGCATTTGACCCTGAACATAGGTCACTGAAACCTCAGAAAGCAAAATCATGGATGAGGCAGCCCTACTGTTATTTGATATATCATGGACGTAGTAACAATTGATTCAGCTCCTGTCTCTAAGGAGCTTTACAGTATAAAGCAGATAAGACAGTGGCATATATGTAATCAATATTCAGTCAATCAAGTTTGTTTGCGGTAGGTTTTTTTTTAATAGCATAACTGCTCCTAAATGATTCTAGAAGCTCTGGGGTACAGAGAGGCACCAGAAGTCATGCCCCTGGCCCCTAGATGTCTGATAAAAAAAAAATCATAAATGAAACCAATGAGTTATCACAAAAGATAATTGTGTAAGGTTGTATATAGATACCACAGGTCTTCTGAACAGATTCATTTCCAATTAGGAAAGGAGAGACAGGACATTTGCTGGGCCACAAAAAGGATCCCAATGTGCAGAAGAAAACAAAGGAAGAAATCCAAGGGGGGACAAAAAAAGCATCAGGAATGTGGTAGTTATGTGATGTGAAACTTCAGCATCATCTATCTATGAGGGACTAATAATCTATTAGAGCTCTAAAGTTGGAGACAGCAAACATCTGGCCCAAGGACACAATTAAAAAAAACTTTGAGTCACTCCTAACTTAAATAGGTCAGTTTATAACCCTTGTTCTAAAATTCCTCTTCTAGCTTTAAGAAATCTAATCCCAGATTTCTGGCCTTGAATCATACATGCAAATATTTTCTCACTAACAGTAAACATAGTGTAATTGCCCATTCGTGTTAAGAATTCTGACTTGGTAAAAGATTAGATTCTAAATTTTTGAGGACTTAGGGTGGCCATATAGGATGTGTGCATAAGTAGTGAGAAATAGCACTGGATAGATAAGCCAGGGTCAGCTTAAATTTAAAGCGAGTCAATAATGAGCTGTGGAAAATTTTGGTGAAGGTTGTGGTGGTAAAAGTAGTCTTTATAGAAGCATAAGTTAGCAAGGATTTGTATGCTGGCTCTGGAGTTTAGAAGAGCCTCGTCAGAGAGCTGGTGGCTTTGGGCATCAGTTTTGTAATGCTACTTGATGCTTAAGCCAAATTACTCTCCATACCTTTGTCCAAGCTGCTTGGTATGCCTTAAAGACCCTCATTCCACTGCCTGGTGAATTAACTACCCTTCAAAATCCCCAAATAAACCTTCCCTGACCTTGATCTCATCTGTACCTTTGCCATTCAGATCTCACACGGTATTTTGCTGGCAAGCTACTTCTCTGTTATAGTGTATGCCGTATCTTCAAGGTTGCAAGTCTACATTACTGGGAAAATGGTACCACTGGCTGGACAAGAAAGTTGAGGAGAAATGTACTGTGGAGGTGGTGGAGATGGGGAATGGTTTGGTTTAAGATTTGCTCAGTTTGTACAAGAGGAAATCACAAATAAAATATACAATATGATGTATAAGTATTAGCATGTGCAAATGCTATGGTTTAGTTCAGTGATGGGCAAACTATAGCCCACGGGCCAGATGCGGCTCTCTGAAATGTTCTATCCAGCCCCACGACATTATTCCTAATCTGATGAATACAATGAGTAGGATACAATAAAAATGAAACTCTGAAAGAGTTGCCTTGGAAACAGACTGAGAGACGAGCATTTCCTTTCCTTTGGCTCCCTCTTTAAAAAGTTTGCCCTTCACTGGTTTAGTTGGTTTCTATTCTTTTATCAAGACAGAGAACGTGTCATCGAAATATGGGATTACACTATATATATATATATATATATATATATATATACACACACACACCACATGAGTTGAGAAAATCTTTGGATGTAGGATTCAAGGCCAGAGATGTTAGATGAGTTAGATACACAAAGGTCAGTCTCACTAGAACAAGGTGATAGCTAAAATTCAGTCATATTAACATTCTCAGTCTCTCATTCATAAAACCCATTACTTACACAGATACCAATAATCATTAGGCAACTAGCCAGATTCCTAGCAGATTGAAAGCATCTTTAGTAACTATGGACTTTTAGCAGTACCAGGACCTAAACTGTACTATAAATTAGTAATTATCAAAACAATATGGGGGGCAGCTGGGTAGCTCAGTGGAGTGAGAGTCAGGCCTAGAGACAGGAGGTCCTGGGTTCAGACCCGGCCTCAGCCCCTTCCCAGTTGTGTGACCCTGGGCAGGTCACTTGGCCCCCATTGCCCACCCTTGCCAATCTTCCACCTATGAGACAATACACCGAAGTGCAAGGGTTTAAAAAAAAAAAACAACAATATGGTATTGGCTAAAAAACAGAATGGTGGATCAATAGATTAAGAGTAAAAGACCTCAGCAATCTAGTGTTTGATAAACCCACATCCCAGCTTTTGGGATAAGAACTCACTGTATGACAAAAACTGCTGGGAGAATTGGAAAGCAATATAGCAAAAATTAGGTTTAGATCAGTATCTCACAACCTATACCAAGATAAGGTAAAAATGGGCATTTGATTTAAACATAGTGATCTTACAAGTTAGGGGAAGCGCCTGTCAGATCTATGGAGAAGAGAAGAATTTAAGACCAAAAGTGATGGAGAACATTACAAGATGTAAAACAAATAATTTTCATTATATTAAATTAAAAAGGTTTTTGTACAAACAAAACCAATGCAACCAAGATTAGAAGGAAAGCAACAAGCTGGGGAAAAAATTTTTATAAGTTTCTCTGATAAAGGTCTCAGTTCTCAAATATGTAAAAAACTAAATCAAACATAAGAATCATTCCTCAATTGATAAATGGTCAAAGGATATGAAAAGGTAGTTTTCAGATGAAGAAATCAAAGTTCTCAATAATCATAGGAAAAAATGTTCTAAATCAAAGAAATGCAAATTAAAACTGAAGCACTACCTCACAACTATGAGATTCATCAATATGATAGCAAAGGAAAATGATGTTGGAAGAAATGTGGCAAAATTGGGACACTAAAAAATTGGGACACTAATGCATTGCTGGTAGTTGTGAAATGATCCAACCATTCTGGAGGGCAATTTGGAATTATGCCCAAAGGACTATAAAACAATGCATACCCTTTGATCCAGCAATGCCACTAGGTCTGTATCCTAGAGATTTTTAAGAATGGGAAAGGACCTGTTTATATATATATATATATATATGCAAAGAATTGGCAAATGGTTGAACAAATTGTGGTATATGATGGTGATAGAATACTATTGTGCTGTAAGGATGCTTTACCTACATGAACTGATGCAGAGTAAATAAGTGGAACCTGAAGAACATTGTACACAGGAAAAGCAATATTGTGGAATGATCAAATGTGATACACTTTGCTACTAACAGCAATATGATGATCCAGAATTCTGACACTGTATGAATAAAGCTATCCACTTCCTGAGAAAACCATTGGGAGTAAGAATGCAGAGGAAAGCATATGATTTATTACTTATGCTTTAGGGTCGTGGTTTATATTATTCACTTACAAAAATGATAATGTATGAGCTAGATTGTATTGTCAGCTCCAGGAGGGGGCAGAGTAAGGGGGGAGAGAATTTTGATTCTATAACTCCAGAAAATTCATGGAAATTTATTAATATAAAAACTATTATTAATATAAAAATATATATCCAGAGACATATTTTAAAAAAAGGATAGGCTTTGACTAACCTTAGTTTCAAAACTTATTAATAAACTTAATTTTAAATTCCAATTATTTTTCATATTTTCAAATTTTTATTCAATAGGGCTATATGTGTTTCATTAAGACAAATGCTGTGGGGGTGGGGCCAGCTGGATGGGAAATCCCAAGTTCAAATTCAACCTCAGCCACTTCCTAGTTGTGTTACCTTGGACAAGTCACTTAACTGCTTTTACCTAGTCCTTGATCTTTTGTCCTATGAGTTAACAAAGCAGAAAATAAGGTTTAAAAAAAAGACAAATAGCTATTTTAACCTTAAGCACTATGAGTTTTATCCTTGGCTTGTTATCTTTTCAACAGATTTACGAATTATGTAATTTAAATATTTTACTATTTTCCTCCACTATGTGCAATTGTCATCAACTATAAACTGAACCATATACAAGAACTGAAGACAGCTGTCTTACCTACCTCATTTTTGCAACCACTTTGCCACAAAATCTGTGTCTGAAAACAGGCTTTAGCATTCAAGTGCCTTGGCTTACATTGTTTGAAGAGCCACTTTAAAGACTAGAAGCGTAGAAGGGCAAAATTATAGTATCTACATGGAATGGTAACCAGCTCTTTAATTTCAGGTAACTATTAAGAGCAACAAAGTTCTCTCCCCACCCATCTCCTTAAAATTAAAAGATGAGGGTGGGGGGTGGGGCAGTTTGGGAGGTTATTTTTTCCTCCATCTCTAATATGAACTCACATGGGTAGCACAATTTTTAAAAAGCTTCAGAGTGGATTTACACCTTTCTTCCCAGATAAGAATCTATCACTGAATCTATCACTTTGTTCTACAAAGACAGGGTACACCTAAAGAAAATAAACTGGAACCTCTAAAATCTCAATCTCATTTACATTTGAAGTCCTGATTATCCAACACTTCATAAAGAGAAAACTGGAGAGGCAGAGGAAAGTGAAACAGTAGCATAGCTACTGAAATAATGCCCAATATCTTCAATACTCATTTTCTACTTGTAATTTCCAGCCAATAGTTTTCTTTTTAATAGCAATGAGGAAGGGGCAACAACACATCAATGATTCAAACCAGGTTAACTGTCTATGACTTTTTCCCATGTTTAAGGAAAAGCATTTTTTTTACATTACAATTAACTTTGCAGTCATGATAGTGTATGTTACTCGGGGTCCTCAATAAACTAGTCCCTTTTAGTATCCATTTTCTAACACCAAAGTTGTTTTATTCTTTTGTTTGGAAGGTGAACATCAGCATCGATAGTTTGTAAAAACCTAAATGCCAGTACCAATTGTGGAAAGAGTGTAATGTTTGTTGATTTAGTAACAATAAGACAAAGGGAAATATGAACGTTAAGGGAAATATGCAGTAAAAAGAGAATCTAGGTCCAAATTCTGCCTCTTCACATTTGTGTGACTTAAGGCAAATCATTCAAACTCCCTGAGTTTGTTTTTTGTATGGGGGAGGCGGGAAAGGTGTTGAACTGCATGGCCTCAAAGATTTCCAAATCGAAATAGATGATCCTGTGATGGCAGAATTTTAGAGTGTCTCGGACTCTGCTGTCACCTGCTGGCTTACATATGGAACTACAAATGTGTAGGTACAATCCGCCGATGCAAACTGAACACTCGTGCTCAAAATAATAGCTATTCCTTTATTTATAAAATGTGTCCCTGAAAAGATGTCCAAGACATTTACATTGACCCCCAATTTTCCATTTGCATACTGAGAAATTTCCAATAGAAACAAATTCCCCTATGTAGTTTAAATGTCCCAGGGTGTTTTAAAAAAAGTTGGAGTAAGGGGGAAACCCTAGATTAGCAAGAAATTGCACTACCTACACTCACATTTAGGGGCATTTCAACAAATCTATAGAATCTTATTAAATAGTCTCTAGGTATGAAGAGCTATCTTTTTGGGTCACAAACCTTTTTTTGGTACCCTTCCATGTTTTATTTTTTTAACCATTCCTACTGGATTGAGGCCAATTGGCACCACTATTAGAACCAGACCATATTTTGATAGATAGATAATGGGATCTTTAATGGCGGGGAGGGCAGAGAGGGAGCCTGCTCAATTCTAGTATAAAATGAAGTTCCCATATTAGAAAGCTAAGATCTACTCTTTTCCAGGTTTCATCTTTCCTTAGGCCTGCTCCAAAATAATATTGCACCTCTTCTTTTTTTGAATCATGAGTTAAAATAATAACTTTATATTTTCTTTTATTATATCCCACACTAGCAAGACGCTGGAGATATATTGGGTATTTTAATAAATGGTTACTGATAAAACAACTGTTAGTGAGTTTTCATGTTTTGGATTTATTTGTATTAAAGGATATTCCATATAAGTCCTTCAAAATTAGGTCCTCTATATATATTTATTTGAAAGAATTAAAAGGTCTGTGGTATTTTAGGAAATATACTTCTAATGTCCAAATAAAACTAAATTTATATTGAAACCACAAGGATTTTTTTTGTGTGTAGGAACAATATCTTATGCGCAGTTTCACAGATCACTTAAAAAAAATTGTTGTAAATCTAACACCTTCCAATAGGAGTAACAAAAATGTCCTAAATCAACTTGATTTCACCCAAAAGGGTTAACTGTCTATATATCTAAGATGTAAGTTTTTCAATATCTATATAATAGGAACTGGAACCTGAATACAAATCTAGAAGACAAAATATAACATTATAATATCTTGCTATTCTCCTGGGCTCCATCTACCTTCATGATAAAACATTTCTTTGGTCAAGTTTCCCTTCAAAAATTGATTTCAAGAATTACTTTAGATGTATAGAATAGTTTACTAAGGACCTAGACATAAAGACATCTTTAAGAAATACTTTATATAGCCAGAGCTGATATTCTTGGACCTTTTTGACTGCCAACTAAATATAAGTAGGTCAGGAGTCTTTCTTTACTAAATTCCCTCAACATTAAGCTACTATAAGCCAATTCTTGTGTTTATAATTTTGAGAGGTAGATTTTAACATATTTAGGCATCATAATGATTAACATTTAAATATTTGTATGTGAAGGGACATATATCTTAACAAGAAGCTAGGGAAAGCTGTAGGTTCCACTTTGTGTACCGGTTGTTTGTAACAGCTTAAATTTAAAAAAGAGGAAGGTCACTGCTAGGAAGTAAAGGAGAAAAATGAAAGTTTTAATACTATTAAAATTTCACCTCTCTTTCCCCATCTTACTTTTTTAGGTTTTCATTGAGAGCAAGAGAACAGTGAAAGAGAGAAGGTGAAATATAAAGAGCCATCTAGGAAATAAAAGGACAAGAGCTTATTAAGGGAAAAATTTAGGATGAAAATTTTAATTAAGGGAAGGAAATTTATTCTTGAAAACAAAAAAATTCACACGTTTTCATTTTATGTCCTGAAGGATGAAAGGGAATGCCTCATAGGGAATGCTAATTTACTGGAAGCAGGAGTTAATAGACATATTTGTAACAATTCTTTAGATAAAGAAATTTTTTTTAATTCTACCTTAAATGCTTTTAAGTTTTAGACAGTAATTAAAAAAAAATTAAACTAGGCCCAGTGCATTGATAAATAAAATAATCTAAAATTTCTCAATTTGGGAATACTTTTCTATTTATTTTTTAAATGCTATAAACTTCTAAAAATCCAATCCCAGTAATTGCCAGCAAAATACTGAAAACATCCAAATGCATAGTACAATATGCATCTTCTTCCCATTCCAGAATTTCACCATTTAACACCAAGTAAATTAGTAACAACTTTTTAATAAAAGGAAACCATGAATCAGTTCTTGCAACTTACAGATAAAAAACTATTTAAATATGAGTATTATTATAGTGAAAAAGATATTAAACTTCTTACCTTACCAAACCAACCCCTTTATAGTATCTTTGCCTGACTTCTAACAAAGTTTTTTTTTTTTTTAAACTTAAAAGAATGAGTTACGGAGACTCAATTATCTAAGGAAACCATTAATGTAATTTGGAGAGGATAACTTGGTACTCAATAATGGCAAAATATATTCTTTTTAACAAGCTCCCCATCCCATCCCGAACATAAAAGACAAACTCAGCAGCTCTCACAGCCCAGCATATTAAAAAACAATGCAAAGTTACATTTACCAGATCCTACATTCAGAAACCACCAAGGAACAATGTCCCCACTGGCATCTATAACTACAAAAACAAACAATCCAGGAATGAATGGAAATGAGATTGGGAAAAAGGAAGAGCTTCAGATTAGTAAGCAAACCTTCCATATTACAATGAATTAATTTTGGAAAATGAACAAAACAATTGCTGGGCTAAAATAGTTTAGAATTTAAATCCTGAATTGAGTCAAGTCTGAAATTATATTGCTAATTTTTGGAAAAATAGGTTCTTAAATCATTATTAAGATTTTGAGACAAGGATTAAAGTAAATATCAGAGAAGGCAAAGCCTTCTCTGATATTATGCCAGTTATTTGTACTTGGCTAACTACATGTTAGATGACATGTGGAAAAAACGTTATTGCCCTTGATAGATTATTAGCACCATTATGTGGAATAAAAGAGTATTTTCATCAACTACTTTCTAATGTCATCAATATGTAGCTAAAACATATTTGAAAAAACCTGATTATGATTAGTGTTCTGGAAAATGGGAAAAGATTGAGATACTTTTTTAAATTATAAATTTGGACCTGTTTAATCAAGCTAAATAGAAAAGGTAGTGATCTATTTTAGATAACCAGTATCATGAGTTGCTACCAGCAACCTGATTTTTCTAAACCAACAAATATAAAATACATTAAGGAATAGAAAAGTTATTGAGACTTATTAAAAATCTCAAGGACATGGAGCATTACAAAGTAATTTTCATATGCCCAAAACAATTCAAATAATTAATGCTTGAAGCATATATTGTCACTGTATATATATTGTCACTTTTTTCTAAATGATGTTAGGTATACTAAATATTTTTCTGACAAAATAGGGCAGAATATCCTAGGAATATAGTTGCGATTTCTTGGGCATTTTGGAGAATAAGCTTGATTTTCCCACCAATAATAATAATCTACACTACTTATCATGTTTCATTAATTATAAAGAAAAGACTACCACACACATGCTACAAAATTAGCCTTATTTTCCTTACTAATGATTTGCAACTAACATTTTTCTCAGTATCCTGGAAAAGTACAATTTTAGATGAACTTTCTTCTTTTCAAAGAAAGGTTCTTAAGAGTATAAATTGCTACGCAGAAGCACAAAGTCTTTTAATGCAATCTTCTATAAGAAGTAATTTGAATTTTAAAAGAATCTAACAGCAGATATGATTCCCACTGAGATACACCTTAATCATCACTTTCTTTCTTTGCTTTCTATTAAATATTTGAATTCTAGACACTAATGACTTGTACTAACATTAAGCATCCAAAGTATCAGATTTAACACACTGGAAATTTTTGTAATAAAAATGTGAAACCATCTTATTTACATGAGCTCTGTTTCCATTAATTACTGCTTCTGAAGTTGTATTATTTAAAATAACTATCCAAGATCTCATTGGTTATTTTGAGGTGTAGATAAATGAACTCAAGATTGTTATTTCAGATAATACTGCATTTGTGGTCCATTTACTATGGGCAAAAAAATAACCCTACAATAGAATGCTAAGGATATTCGGGTACTCATGGTTGGCTAGTGAAAACAGAAAAGACAATTATAGCAATTTCATCAGACATTTTAACAAAGTAAATGTCTTGATGAGTATGTGCTTTAAACTTATAGTCATTATATATGTTTTATTTATTGGGGCGATGCAGAAAGTCACAAATGAGGAAAGGACACTAAGGTTTTAATGAGGGGAACAAAAGAGTTGTTTTCACCAGTATAGATTCACATTACAGTACACCAATATTGACAGCATTCTTTTGTCTATTTTTGGTACATAAGATGGAATCTCTCTACATAGCCCTGTAAGGCTTCAGAAACTAAAAAATTTAAAAAAAAAACCTATTAGTTTACAGTTTATTTAAAAATTCTGAAAGACACTGCAAGTTCTAAACTTTAGTAGTGCTAACCCATACACAGCCATCAGGGTCAAGAACCCAGTAAAGGAGCCCCCCCCCCCCTTCCAAGGAAGTGTGGCGACAGTGGAGTTGTGCAATATGGATGTTTCTTACTACAAGAAAAGAAATTACACATGGCACATTCTCATTCATATTTTGTAATGTAAAAAGTTACAAACATACCTAATCAAATAAATAATAAAAAAAAAATGAATTTGAATGTGTTTGTTAAGTATCCTAAAACCACTACATAGAATAATGGCAACTTTCACTCACAGATTATTTACATGGTAATACCCAGTGTGGGTACACTGCTACAAAACTCGAAACAGAAGGAGTAAACTTGAAATGTTTTCCATAATAAAGATCTAGCAGCATGACTATCTAATGCTGTTTTATCCCAACTGCTTTTGAAAAGTTTATTTTAATCCGTGTCTTCATCCAGTTCAGAATTGTCTTTATCATAAATATCTTTTACTAAAAGAACCCGTACAAGCATATTTTCCAATGTGTTTCGGTCCAGTGAATTAGAAGTGTACCAGACAGGACTATCTGTCGAACTTGAACATTCTGGTTGTAAATAAAAAACATCCGTTCTTTGATTAAGATTCTGTGGACTGTGGGGGAGGAAAAGAAAGAAAAAAAGCAGGGAATCATTTTAAAGAAATGAACATATGCTTATTTCCCTACAACATTCTCTTTCACCATTAGAGAATCTAACCACAATCAATGAATTTCCAAGCAACAGCTCTTTGATAAATATCTAATGTATAATTTTCACTTTAGGAAGTTTAACTGTAAGTGCTGTGATACAGAAATTATTGCTCCAACATTTTTTTATAAATACATGAGACAAGTTTATAATTACAACATGAAAATCATGAAATAGCAGAAATGTTTAAAACAGATTTTTCAGTGGGCAGTCCCATACAAACAAACAACTAGTTATTGGTCGAGCACTGTACTTGTTGACAGAGCCTCTTATACACAGCAAAATGTAAATCTTTTAGCGTGGCTTGACCAAACATTTCAACTGTAAATATGTACAGTTGGAGATGGCCTAGTTACCACCTAATCACTATCTGTAGCATTATTCCTAGAGAAAAATCAAATCTTTGTTTCCAACTATAAATTAAGTTTCTAGAATAGAATTTGGTTATAAAATATCCACTGCCCAAATTAAAAAGAGATGGTGATACTCCCCCTAAGGGCTCTAAATATGTTAAAGGAAAAGCAAAAAAGAGAATAAAAGAAAATATTTTCTTTAACCTGATACTGGAGAAAACTATTAAAAAAAAAACAAACAAGACATAACTAGCCACTAAGTTTACTTCTTTTGTAAAGTGCTACTGCTTAAAATCTTATTAACACTTGAATCCACTTTGTCTCTTTAAACTAGGTTTGCTAAAAGACTGGCTTCACAGACATGCAAAAGAAGAAAAATTAACAGATATTAATGAATATTATAATAATTTAGAGACCCTTCCTAAAGTTTGTCTTGGATTCCAAAATTATTACTTGACTGAGATCTACTAAAATGTGAATGAATTAAGAAACTAAAGAGGAAAAAACTAAAAGCAATGAAACTATTTTTATGCCAAAAAAATGTTAACACCTAGAGCCATAAAACCCAAACCCTATTCTTCAAAATATCATCATTTGACTTCATATTCATTAATATATGCTGATATGGACTATTTACCTTTTTGATAAGTAGCATTCATACATCTTCACAGGACATCTAGAAGGATTGGCTGTGTTTTCAATTTGTTCAAATACTGGTTCATCATCTTCATGTTTTCTCTTTCCAGTAGTAATTTTATCTTCAAAAAACAATAAAAAAAGAACCTCCTGAGCTCATTAACATAGAATAATAGCTATTTTGTTACTCTAATGACAACAAAGATTAGAAATAGCCACTAAGGCAATTGTGGTCTGTGGAATGGGTTTTAAAAACAAGAACCAGTATGTAAGCTGAAATTAGTAGCTACCCATGCTAAAAACATTGTTTTTGAAGAAAAATGGGGTGATAGATTTTATAAGTTTTAAGAATAACCCTTAGATACTTGGCATATTATCAATGGAGTCCCTCAATAGACTAAGTAGGGGACAACCCTGCCATAGACATTCCCAAAACAAAAATTGGCTACTCTACCTTCACTATCAGCTCCACACAAGGAAGACACTTGGTATCGAAGACATGCTTTGTTTTCCATTGTTACAGAATTTTTTTTCCATTGCCTAAACACGGTGCCAAAGGAAAGTCTTAAATGTTGCTCCACTGTTTTCAGGCCAAAATATTTAGTGTTAAAGTAGAACAGTGTATTCAGAAGAGCTACTGGAGAGTGAGATCCTAGCTGTTTAATCCTCCAGAGATAATCTTCTTCAACACGAGAAAAAATTGACCCTTAAAAAAGAATAAGTATTAAGGAAATAGACAATGGAGGTAGATATTATATATAATTTTAAAAATAACAATAACATAGATATGACCTTAAAAAATGATAATCAGCCTTCTACCCCTCCTATAAGGGTATATAATGCTTCAAAGCTATAAACTAATCATGAAGAAATATCAAGAGATTCCAGGGATTTTCATAACTGACCAAAAAAAATTTCTATTTGAAATTTCAGGTTAATTTCAAACTACATAAACAGATAACACAGATAAAAGATGGCTTATTTTATGCTCTGATAATCACCCTCTTTTATTTTTTATTCTTTTATTAAAAGAGAATGAAAACAAATGTGTATAAATTATGAAAAGAAAAGCAAAAATAAAAGAAAATGCAATACACAATCTAAATTTCATCCCTAACCTTTGTTGGTGAAATAACTCCCCTTTCTCAAGATACCCAAGTAGTACAAATGAAGAGTAAAATAAAAAAGAGTACAAGTGAAGAGTAGCCTTGGTTAATGTATTAGATTGGTAATTTTATTTCTTTTTGCAGAGGGAGAATGAGGAAGTGATAACATTTTTTTTAAAACCTCAACCTTTTTTTTATTGAAAAGAAAAAGAGAATCAAAATATGGCTCCATAGGGGGCAGCTGGGTAGCTCAGTGGATTGAGAGCCAGGCCTAGAGACGGGAGGTCCTAGGTTCAAATCCGGCCTCAGACACTTCCCAGCTGTGTGACCCTGGGCAAGTCACTTGACCCCCATTGCCTACCCTTACCACTCTTCCACCTATTAAGTCAATACACAGAAATTAAGGGTTTAAAATTTAAAAAAAAAAAAAAAAAATGGCTCCATTCCTTGAACCACAGAACATCAGCTGATATCATATCCCAATTTAGGAAAAGATAGGGAGAACAATCACTTTTAAAGATATGTTTGCTATATAATTAAAATTGTTTGACTTTCTCTTGAGCAGAAAAAAATTATCAACACCTTTATCTAACATCTTTATTTCTTTAATTATATTATCCTTAAACAACAAACATTTTAACATTTTAGATTTTAATTAAGCAAACAAAATATTAGGGAAACTATTCATAGCAAAAAAAAAAAAAAAATTACCATCTGGAAGTATACTTGGTTGCCAACTTCTAAGTATTTTACTTAATTCTTGTTCAAATGTTTGGTAACCTGGATCAATAAATATGTTGTCTTTTCGATTACTACCACACAAGTACTACAAATTTTAAAGAAAAAAAAAAGAATTCTGTTAGAATCAAAATATCTACTTATAAGCATCAAGAAATCATCACGGTTTTATTTAGATAACAAAAATTATTTTAGTTTATTCACTATCTAACTGAAAAATTCATGAGAAAGGTAATATATAAATCAAATGAGATATCTGTGAAGTGCTTAACATAGTATCCAGAATACAGTAGCTGTTAGTGCTAACAAATACTTGTTGCTCCACTCTCCCTATGCAACACATAAAAAAACCACTAGCTCTTAGTAATTTTGGCAGAAAGTGACTAGTCCTTTAAAGTCTAAAGTTAATCATAAATTACCAACAAAGTGCCATTTTTAAAAGTTCAACCATGACTGAAGTCTGCAAAATAATCTTCCTCTTAGGCATATGCCAATTTTAATTTTCACAGATTACTAAATATAAAAAGTGTAAAAGGGGAATAAGTGGTAATGATTTAACGGCCATGAAAAACATACCCAGGATGATATTGGTCCTATCGACTAGCTTTTAGAGGTCTGTTTTTTTGTCTTCATAGGCCTAACTTATCACATACACTTTACATCTTAGTGACATGAAGGTTTGCTTTTTCTTTAGAAACTTAGTTTTGCCAAGGCATAGATAGTATCTTCTGAGAATGAAAATTGTTCATGAAAATGACTATAGAATCAAAGCTATAAAAAAATCTATTTCACCAGGCTGGACTAATAGCTGTCTTACCAGGAACCTAAGTTGAATAGTACACCGATATAAATGCATAACGGGTTTTATTTCCATGTGGAAATGAGCTTTGTCTACTTTATAACATATAAAACCAGATTTTACTGTTCACCCAACCTCTCCATTCTCTAGGAGATAGCAAGCCATTTTCTCTTACTATAACTAAAAAAATGGTTTAGTTCACAAAACTGTACCAATAATATTCATGAAGTTCAACAACAAAGCTAGATTTCAGTATTATACCTTCATAGTCTCAGGGTACTACCAAATTACTAACCTCTTGGATGCCAAGGCAAAGATAATAGATGCTGTCAGGTGCATAGTTCTCTCCATTTGGCCTTCGGATTTCTTTGACAAAATGGGCTAACCCATAATTAAGTTCAGCTGTAGTGTGAGATAGTAGATCCTCTTTTAACTTTACTGACTTGGCTAAGAAAAAAAAAAATCAAACTCATTTATTAGTATTTAACTGTTTCAAGCCACAATTAAATAAATTGAGATTTAGTCTATTTCGCATGTTTTCATTATAGTTGGGTTCCTTCCTTTCCCCCCCAATATGAAAGTGGCCATCAAAAAGCCCAGGTCAAAAGACAGAATTAGAAGTAAATTGAATCAAAATACTTACTGGATTTTAATTCATCTGATACTAGTAGGTCTTCATCAAGTTGCCTAGTTTTAACCCAGTGTTTCCAAGCATTTACACCATATGTATATTTGAAGGGAAAGCTGCATTCTGAATTGTCAGAACTATCATCATGTGACTGGTATCCTGATACAGCCTTTCTCTTTGCTCCCTGTTAATGAAACATCACTGTAAAAACTTTTTTAAACCTAATTTCTTTTGCATGTAACAAAAATTACTACTTTTAAATAGAAATTTTAAATTTTGATAGGTAAAACCTATATAACAGTCTCATGTTTTGCTGAAAGCAATGAAACTGATCAAGTTTGGTTCCAAGAAGGTATAACACACAAACATACCCAAACCATCCAATCACAAAAATTAAAGATTATGGCATATATAGAAAGTAATTCTCTCAATATTTTTGTTAGTTTTGGTAAAGACTATCTCCCCCTTCTTTTTATTCATTGTTCCATGGCAGGGGTCAGCAACGTATGGCTCTTTCTGCAGGAGCCATAAAGTCAATTTTTTTTCAGGCGCTGTTACAGGAGCGCGCACTGTGAGCGCTGTACGGTTCTCACGAAATTATATTTTAAGAAATGTGGTGTTTATGGCTCTCACGGCCAAAAAGGTTGCCGACCCCTGTTCTATGGGATTGTCCCCAGGAGGGGTGAAGGAAAGATACACTGAGAAATATAGGTAAAATAAAAATAAAACAATTATTAAAATAACTTGTGTACCATGAATTAAAAAAATTTGCAGTTAAAAAAACTTAAAACAAAATATGGTCTCAGACAATTCCTAACTGTGTAACCCTGGGCAATTAATCCCCACTGTTTAATCTTTACTGCTGTTTTGCCTTGGAACACAGTGGAATGTAAGAGTTTAAAAAAAAAAAAAAAAAAGAAAACTTGCGAGATGAAATCTCACCAGTATGTCAGCTCAGGAAAACACTTATGAAACTATTTCATTTTTTTTTTTAAACCCTTACCTTCTGTCTTGGAATCAATACTGTGTATTGGTTCCAAGGCAAAAAGAGTGGTAAGGGTAGGTAATGGGGGTTAAGTGACTTGCCCAGGGTGACACATTGGGAAGTATCTGAGGCCAGATTTGAACCAGGGACCTCCCATCTCTAGGCATGGCTCTCAATCCACTGAGCTACCCAGTTGCCCCCGAAACTATTTCATTTTTGAAACTACATAGAATTAACTTAAGTATGTTTACTGTATAATGGGAAAATTAATGTAGGATAGGAATTATTTTCTAAAAGCATTATTAAATGAACCCATAATAAAAAATTAATTAGGTACTTTAAAAAAGGAAACTGAAAAAGCTACTACGAAAACAATAAGTATCTATAATTGGGCTTCCTCCACACAATTATTATATCCTTGAGGTTACCAAATTTAGTGTTTCAATGACCTATAATGGATGTGATATGCTTTGAAAATTTTACATTGAGAAAATAGTGATAAAATTTTATTTGATTAAGCCAACGGTCAGCAACCTTTTTGGCCATGAGAGCCATAAACGCCTGCAGAAGGAGGATGGAGGCAGAAGGTGCTGGAATATGGGGTGGGAGCTGAAGGGCCCCCTGGGGCACATCCTGGGGCTCTGCCCGGACTGGCCCATCGAGAGGTGGAGCCAGATATGGTTAGAGAGCCATACCTTGCCGACCCCTGGATTAAGCTAACTTCAGTCTGCTACACACAATTCCTGATAGGAAAATTACTGGTTAGAGTAGTTTAATTTCTGTAGACCTCTAGCTGTGATCATCATTGATATTCACAAACCACCTTGATTCTTATCCATAGAACTGATTTATTATATGAGCTTCTATTTAACTTCGGCATATTACATGGATAATTAAAATGCTGAGTGACAAAACTTTTACTTTAAAAAGTCACAGATGAGCCAGATAGAAAGTGTTTCTGTCATTTTTAAATAACATATATATGATATCTGTTAATAGATTTCACAAAATTTACAGGAAAAAATATGAGATTGTTTTCTCCATATCTTAAGGATACATTAAAGACCATACTCAGCCACTATTCTCAACTTAAAAAAAAAAAAAAAGATAATGTAGCAGAAAGTTAGTATTTTATACCTTCTTTTTAGATCGAGGTCGTGGCTGCTCCTCATATTCTTCCCCAAAGACAGGTGGTAATAGAAATTCATTTTCCATATCAAGCTCCTCAGCAGCTAAAAAGTATATTGTTATTTCCATATAAGAACACAGTGTCAAATTCCAAAACAATAAGAGAAGTGGAACTAAAACAGAATGCAAATTAAATGAGACTTGGCTGGGATTTTCAATTTCAATTTTTGGGATTTTCAATTTCCACTTCCCAGGAGGGAGATGTGATCTGGACTTTTGTAACCAAATAAAAACTAGAATGACAGATAATTCTATCATGAAATCCACAGAATAATATTTAAAATGAATAAGGTAAGAAAAATTTCATGAGATCTATAAGGACAAGATCCTTAAAATGGGGTTCAAAATAGAAGTGCTGAATCAAAATTATAAAACTTTATATATGCTCTCTGGCCAAAAGTAACTTTTGATAAAGAATTCAGACTAGCATAAACATTTTGGTTATTTTAACTGGATATTATTTATGAATTGACTGTTTCTGCAATATGGCAGGATGATTTAGGGAGACATATGAAAACTAATCTTTTCTTCCAATAAGTTCTGAAGAAACTAACTGTTCAATTTCCACTAGTTTAAAACACTATTCTCAGATGATACCAGTGACAACCTACAACTAAGTTTTCAAGATAAGTCATGCTCTGCTCTGACATGTTCCAATTGTTATTGGCAACAAATGCATGCTCAACTTCTTTAAATTTCTGTGCCACTCTAAGTAATGAGTAAAGAAATCAGGGAACAACAAAGGCAGTGATGCTACATTATTAAATGAATGAACAATTATAAAAACAAAACAAATAAAAACAAATAATGAAAGAATATAATGATGTTTCAGTACCTCTAGGAAAATCAATTTCAATGTCAAGGTCTGGTTCATATGGAACATCAGGCATACTTGCTTGTGTTTCTGTGTCAGAATTCTTCATGGCATCTGTATCTACTATTACATCTGTTTCAATAATTACACCTGAAATAATTTTAGAAATATTATATCCCGAAACATATCCAAAATTATAAAACCACTTTTCCATTCAATTTTAGAAAATACATGCCAAAAGGAAGGCATTTACCAAAACACACTAAACATCAAGAGAAAAATATTCTAATTCTTATAGAAAATTCCAGGAGAAAAATAAACAAGTACTTAAAAATACAAATAGTTCTCTACATTTTCATAAGCAGTAATAATAACTAAAATATTAAAAAGTCTTTAACCTCAATCTTCCTTATTGTTCACAATAATAAAGGATAAAATGATAATAGTCTAAATGAGCAAAGTATTATGAAACTTCTGATTAGTAATACTCAAAATCATTTTAGATTGAAAAGTGTTATTTTGTGCTTCACCGAAAGCACAGATGCCCTGACTAAGGAACAGACTCGGCTATCCTACACTCACTAACATATTCATAAAAACAGCTAGACTAACTCACTGAATCCAGAGGCTCCCATTCAACTGTTTATGATCCATCTATTGTCAGTCACTATTAGCACATAATCTTCCTTACAAGAGTGATAACTTATTTTCTTTATAAAGTCCCTCATTTTTACATGGATCAAGGCTTTGATATTTTTCTAAATAAAACTCAAGTGACCTAAAGCTTCTACTCAGTATTTTATTCTGAACTGACATGCTAATATGTGAAACAATATGTTAATACTGTTTGAAGTAAAATTTCCTATCATAATCCCTCTATAAATCATCATATATAGTGATGAACATTTCTGACTCCCATGCCAACTTTATCTGAATAGTTAATTCAGATGGAAATGATGTAATATACTTGGCCAACAACTATAATCATATATGTATAAATTGTGTCTTAAAAGCTACCTAAAAATTTCTTAGCCACTTAGATATCCACCATTTGTAGATATCAAGCCAAGGTCACTAGGAAAGTATTTGTGTACAAGGCAAAAATAATACAAAAAGAAAATGCTTTTAAGAACATATTGTTCTCTAAAGCCAATTACTAATTGTCAATGCAATTATTCTTCTTTCACTTTCATTAATGATGCAGAGGTAGGTCTCTAAAAGGACAAATTCTATTAAAATGAAAATGCTAAATACAGAATGCTAAATCTTGCAATGCAATTTTGGGTGAAATAACACAGAACATTGGTAAATATGTGATATGTGGAGTTTTTATAAAACGAAAATGTGGAAGGTTTGGGTAAGAAGAAGGAGAAAAGATTGAGAAAGTACAGGATTTAATTTAGGAGAATTGTTTTGCAGTAACTATGTTTGATTAAGGTCCTGGATTGAGGAACTTAATTCATTTTCCCGAGTTCAAATCTGGCCTCAAATACTTACTAGCAGCTGTGTGACCTTGGGCAAGTCATTTCACCCTCTTTGCCTTAGTTTCCTCATCTGAAAATGAGCTGGAGAAGGAAATGGCAAACCACTACAGCCTCTTTGTCAAGAAAATCCCCAATAGGGTGACAAAGAGTGAAACAAGACTGAAAATGGACAGAATAACAAGTGTGAATAAAATTGGCTTATACAACAGACAACTATAGTGTTGTACTCACTGTTAATGTCAGTAGCTTCAGTTTTTTCTTCCTCTTCAGCCATCATATCTGCCGTCATTTTAAGCAGCTCACTACCAAGGGGATCTGAACATACTTTACTCTCTAACTCTTCAGTTACTACGGGAGTTGTTACAGGAGTTTTCTCATTACTCTCCGATGGAGTAGGCAAAAATACAGGTACTGGCACCTAATAAATCAAAATATCCACTATTACTTTAAACTAAAAACCATTAGTAAATGTCTTTTACAATAATAATTTTGATATTGGATATCCTTTTATTATATTACAGTGTGTACGACTTTGAAAAGAACATTTTTTTTAAATTACTAGTAGTTTCTAGGTAAACAGAATTTATACATGCTTTACAAGTATCTAAAGGGGAGTTTGGAAGAGGAATTATGCAGAAACATAGTGACAGCAGTAAAACACTTGACAGTATAATGGGCAAGATAAAAAACATTTGTACCAACATTTAATAAATCCTGAATAACAAAATTTGAGGAAGTGAATTTAATTTAAAAACTGTAAAGGAAACCAGATAACAATATGGAAGGAGAAAAAAAGCACACCAGGATTAGATTCACATCACATAGCAGATTAAATTATTCAAAACAGAAAAATAAATAGTAAAACAAAATATTAGAAAATATTAAATGATTTGCTGAAATTATGGATATAATTTACTCAATGAACAAAATCATCAGAAAGAAATCTAAAGATATTGAGATGTCTTCCCATGCATCTCAATAGTTAGAGTTTTAAAATTATTTTTATTGGTATCTTCTTTTTTTAAACCTTACTATAATTTCCCCACTATCTTTCTCCCCTCCTTCAAAATCCTCCTATATAATGTAAAAATTAATTTTTACAAGATACAAAAAGAAAATAAATTTTTTAAAATATCAGCAATGCTGATCTATACTTTAAAAAATTCAGAAAATGTTTAATGTACCGCAAACTTATGATTCTCCACCTCTGCAAAGAGATGAGAATATAACTTCCAAGTGGCTTATAATTTTACAACATTCGCTTCTTTTATTTTTTAAACCCTTATCTTACAACTTAGAATCCATATTATGTATTAGTTCCAAGGCAGAAAAACAGTAAGGGCTAGGCAATGGGGGTTAAGTGACTTGCCCAGGGTCACACAGCTAAGAAGTAGCTAAGGCCAGATTTGAACCTAGAACCTCCAGTCTCTAGGGCTGGCTCTCAATCCACTGAGCCACCCAGCTACCCCCTAATCTTTTACTTTTTTTGTAGTTAACTCTTTTCATTATTGGAGCCATTAGATATATTGTTTTCCTGGCTTTGTTTACTTCAATCTGCATTAGTTCACATTCCAATGTATCTCTGTATTCATCAAATTTCTCATTTCCTTCAGCACCCCATATTTCATTATATTCATGTACTCTAATCTCTTTAGTCACTCCTCAGTAAACATCAATACTATTTCAAATCCTTTTTCATCAAAAAAGGACTAACATATACTTTGATGTATATGAAGACTACTTAGGGCAGTTTAGGTGGCAAAATATTAGAATGCTGAGCCTGGAGTCAGGAAGACTCAATTCTGTGAGATCAAATTCGGCTTTGCACGCACGTGCACACACACACACGTATGCATGCGGGTGTACTATGTGATCCTGGACAAGTCCCTGTAAAATGAGCTAGAAGAGGAAACGGCAAGCCACTATAATATTTGCCATGAAAACAATCAAATGAGGTCAGAAAGAGTTGGATACAATGGAAAAACTGACAACAAACATCTGAAGAAATGGCCTTTGAGTAAAAGCCTAGTAATCATATTTCGAGGGGGGTAGGGCAGTGTCACAGCAAGAGTTTAACTTTGGACACTTGGTCTCTAAACAGTTCACCATCGCTGCCATATACCCACAGATTTTTACTTTTTAGTTTTTATTATTCTTGATGAACTTTTTGCTTTATTATAAAACATGACTTTCTGGTAAATAGAGAGGATAAAAGGTTATAATAAAACTATCTTCAAAATGGAGGTGTTATATGGAATAAAGTCATAAAAAGTGACACATAATTGGGGGGATCTCCACCATTAAGTCTTTTTGGAAGCAAAATCAGATATGTAATATTTACGACTTATAAAACTGAATTAATTTCTAATTAATAACAGTTAATTGGTCAAAAATACTCTCTGCACATTCTTCAAGGGAAAAAAATTATCATTATCCTATCAAATTATGTGTGAAGGGAACCCTCTCCCATGTCCCTATAATCCTAGTTATATCACCTAGTGTGGGTTATGGGACTGAGTTTGAACCGGACATGATTGAAATGGACCAGAAAGGGAAAGGGAGGGAAAAAAGGCTGGAAACAAGGAAGGAGTCTCTCTTTCAGCAAGAACCAGCCAAGGGGAAGGTGGTTGAGGGAGCCATGTGGAGAGAACGCAGATAGTTAAATAGAAGGTTTCTTTTCTTTCTAATTCTCTGCCTATACCTATCCAAGTAAATACTAATGTACGTTATTAAAACCCTAAGGATCAGGGTCCAAAATTTTATTTCTCATAATTATGAATTGGTTACTAGAACAGCTAATGAAATGCAGGAAGGCACATGGCACCAATTTTTTAAATGGCACATCACTTTGCCTACTTTTGTAGTTTTACTGTGCCCAATAAAATCAGTATCTCATGTACAAAACCCTGATGGATCTCAAAAATCAAACTTACTGGAACAGGAACAGTTGTGGGAACAGGAATATTCTGACTGTACATATGCATGGGCACTGGGATATACACAGGTACAGGGATAGGAACTGGAACATATTCTGTCTTCCAACTGTCTTCTAAAAATATAATATAAACAAGTTTAAGCAATGATAATAAATATTTCTTATGTTAACTGCTTAATGTTAAATGAATGCAGAGAATGAGAACATTCAAATATGAGTAAACATCAATTAGAAACTTTCCCATGTGAAAAAGGCTTACAAAAGTAATTAAGAAATGGATCTTCTTGAAGTTCTGATATTCCTGATGTAAAAATCCTACGTCTCCTAAGGTATGCACAAATGGAATTTAGGCTTTCATGACAACTTCCTCCCCAAAACAAATAAATGTACCCTGAAAAGAACTTTTTCAATTATTAAAAATCCAAAGCAAAATGTTTGGCTGAATGAAAATAAAACAGCACACTGGTCGAGAGTTAATAAATAAGTGGACTTAAGGTTTTTATAGAGAACACTTGCTTGCAATATTATACTTTATATTAAGGAAAGAATAATTCTTCCATGGTTACTGATTTAATTTTAAGGAATAGGAAAACAAATAAATTTGCATTAAATTTAAAAATAAAATGATTTGTCTACCATCACAATTTTTTAAAAATAACAAATGCAAACCATTTTCCTCATCTATTTCTTTTCTTTTTTTTTTTTTTTAAACCCATACCTTCCGTTTTGGAATCAATACTGTGTATTAGTTTCTAGGCAGAAGTGTGGTAAGGGCTAGGCAATGGGGATTAATTGACTTGCCCAGGGTCACACAGCTGGGAAGTGTCTGAGGTCAGATTTCAACCTAGGACCTCCCTCCCATCTGACTCTCAAACCACAGAGCTACCCAGCTGCCCCCTTTCTCATCTATTTCTAAAAACAAGAAAAGCAATGACTAATGTTTTTAATTCCTATAGTTTATAACTATGCATATTTTCTCAGAAAAATTGCAATTTTTCAATTCTATTATTTAATATTTGTTATGGAGGGGCATAGCAGCATTTCTCAAGAACTGATAACACAAATTCAACTAGCAATTTCAGTAAATCAGTAGTGAAGTACACAATAAGTAACACTTAGAAAAACCATACCTGTCTGACAAGATTTTGTTTGCATGTGAGGTTTACAATATGTGGCCTTTGTCATTGTCAAAGGTTTACAAAGAACTGCTTTGTTCTTCATCTCTTTGTTAGGCGTAGGAGAAGGAGGTGGTGCAGAACTCTAAGAGATAAATAAACAGAAATAAACAGTTCTTAGATACCCACTTGCATATCCAAAAAATAAGAGTTAGGTTAAATTTTGAAGGTATGATGCTATGATTGCATAGATACTGACATGCTTGTTTTTGCCGGGCATTTGAAAATTCATTCAAATTTTACATTAGAGTAATGGAAATCAAATACTAAATAGCACTACTTTATAAAGGGAACTTGAGGAATATGGTACTAACTAGCTCTCTATTGGAAATCCATCACTATACATTGGAAAAACAATTAAAAGTGTATGCCCTATAATTGTAGGTTGTTGTAGCATCTTTGAAATAAAAGATTATTGTATCAACTCATCTGAAGATATTACCAATTTTTTTTATAAAGTAGTACAATGTTGGAGTTGAACTTTTAAAAAAGTTTTTTTGGGGGCAGCTGGGTAGCTCAGTGAATTGAGAGCCAGGCCTAGAGATGGGAGGTCCTAGG
Source organism: Gracilinanus agilis (assembly GCF_016433145.1). NCBI lineage: Eukaryota > Metazoa > Chordata > Mammalia > Didelphimorphia > Didelphidae > Gracilinanus > Gracilinanus agilis. Next base: position 149,112,973 of record NC_058132.1, read on the forward strand.
TTCAAATCTGGCCTCAGAGACTTCCCAGCTGTGTGACCCTGGGCAAGACCTATTGCCTACCCTTACCACTCTTCTGCCTTGGAGCCACTACACAGTATTGGCTCCAAGACAGAAGGTAAGAATTTTATTTAAAAAAAAAAAAAGTTTTTATCTTACAAGAATCTTTGAATTCAAAAAAAGCTTTTGGAGGAAAAATGTCTTCCTGAACAGTTGAAGTGTAAATACAACATTCTAGCTCCCTGTTCTGGATAATGGCAAAGCAATTTACAAAGGTAAGAAATTTTAAGAAATGAAAGGGAAATAATTTTTCTTAGAGAAGACTACTATTTCAAGAAAAAGGAGAAAGGAAACTGATTAATCTGATCAAGACAAATTGTATGGAATAGGACAAACTAAAAGATCAAAAACATTTCATAACCAACAGAATAACAGAAATAGGACTTAAAGACTTACTGTCTCTTCAAAAACTATGAGTTTTCTGTGGGTAAAAATGTAGTTAACTTTATAACATTCACTGTTTTAACAATGGAAAATATAAACTTAATATTCAATAATATCTACAAGGAAAGATAATTCAGTGATTTTTTATGCTTGAATATCTATAATTTTTACAAGGAGGCTTTGTATTTATTTTTCCACAAAGGGAGAGGGGCAAGGAGTAAATAATAGGATAACAAAGAAGAAAGAGGGGAAGAGTACTCTTTTTTTAAAAAAGGGATAAGGACAAGAAAAAAAAACAAATAGGATGAATCTGAAAGTAACAAGTCTTATCACACACACACACACACACACACACACACACACACACACACATTAAGATTAAAGTGTATGTAATAGAAAACAAGTTTCATGTATAGTCCTCTTCTGTTCTACATATATGTAAATTCCCTTTTTATTTGATACATACTGTGTTCAAAACTAGAAGAAAAATTAATTGAAACATGTAAAGTCAAAAGTTTAACCTATCCAACTATTCTGGATGGCAATTTGGAACTATGCCCAAAGGGCTTTAAAAGACCGTCAGCCCTTTGATCCAGTCATACCACTGCTGCATTTATACTCCAAAGAGATAATAAGGAAAAAGACTTGAACAAAAATATTTGTAGCTGTGCTCTTTGTGGTGGCAAAAAAACTGGAAAACAAGGGTATGCCCTTCAATTGGGGAATGACTGAACAAATTATGGTATCTGTTGGTGATGGAATACTATTGTGCTCAAAGGAATAATGAACTGGAGGAATTCCATGTGAACTGGAAAGACCTCCAAAAATCGATACAGAGTGAAAGGAGCAGATCCAGAACATTGTACACAGAGGTAAAATAGAATGTAATGGACTCCTGTACTAGCAACAATGCAATGATCTGGGACAATTCTGAGGGATTTATGAAAAAGAATGCTATCCACATTCAGAGGAAGAATTGTGGGAGTAGAAACACAGAAGAAAAACAACTGCTTGAACACATGGGTTGATATAGATATGATTTGGGATGTAGACTCTAAGTGATCACCCCAGTGCAACTATCAATAATATGGAAATAGGTCTTATCAATGACATATTTAAAAACCAGTGGAAATGTGTGTTGGCTATGGGGGGTGGGGGAGTGAGGGGTGAAGGGGAGAGTAAGAACACGAATCATGTAAACGTGGAAAATTTTTCTAAAAAAGTGTAACCTAAATTTAACATAGACTTACCATCACTTTTGTCCGAGGAGTCTGGCAACCCTGGTCTAAATATAAACAGAATGAAAATAAAACAACTTTATTTCATTCTATAAATTCTTTTAAATTAACATTACTACCATGATAACTATGGGTGATGTTGGTTTGAGAACTGACTCCAAAAATAGAAATCTCAACCCTTCTGTAATTTATAGGATTCAAAAGCTACTAAAGAATCAGAGAGGTGAAGTGATTTTGTCTATGGTGAGACTATTAATCAATCAAAAATGTATTAAGGAATACTTAGGGCATAAGGACAAAAACACAAAAGTAAGGAATCTCAAGTACTGTATCAGAAGGATGAATTTGAACCCAGGTCTTTCTTACTCTCAATCAAATCCAGTACATAAAAGTATCCCCTCTAAATTAATCTTACTTTTACTAAATTTTATAGGATTTAAAAATACTCATTTGAAAATCAAGTAGCAAAATTCTGGAATACTTTAAATGGAAATGAGCATCAATTAGACAAAATTTTATTTCGAAAATATTCTAGAGCTAACATGCCATTTTATTTCTCAGTGTATTACAAAGAAGAAGTGTTAGTTGCCTGAATTATAAAAGGAAAAATCATTTTGTCTTAGCAAAAATGGCTTTTCCTTTTCAGAATTATGAGTATTCCATACCCAAGACAGTGTCGGGTGCTTCTAAATTAATTTAAAAATGCAGAAACACAGCAAATACAAAGTAATAATTTTTTAATTTACACTTTTTGATATGCTAAATTCAAAGCAATTTTTACTCGGATTCTTTCTGAGTTAATAATTCTAATTCAAAATGCCCTAAGATTTTAAAACATGAAACTTTAAAAGATAATGAGGTATGTAAACAAGTGGTAAAGTGGTTTAATTTCTAGATCTCAAATCAGGAAAACGTGAATTCAAATCCAGTCACATATTTATTAGCTGTGTGATCCTGGGCAAATCACTTAATGTTTGCCTCAGTTTCTTCATCTGTAAAATGGTTAGAATAAATGTATCTAACCTTCCAGGACTGTGAGATTCAAATGAGATATTTGCAAAAAGCTTTATATAAGCTTAAGCCACACTATAAATACTAGTCATTATTTTCGACAAATAGCAAATTTAAATTAACACTAACATTTATAAGAATAGCTACTAATTTTCCTCACTTCATATATATGGATTTAGAGATGATTTGTTTTCTTTGTGTCATTTAATTATTCATAACTGATAAAAATTAGGCAGAACTTAATCATAAAATATAACCAACGCAAAGTTCAGAAAAACCTACAAGCTTATTAAAAGTTCTTCAAAACTCTATTTTCACTTTAAGTTGTAGATAAAAATATTCAGTTAATATATCTGGAAATAGTTTAAGAGTTTTCATATTTTGTACTTTTCATTGATACTTGATTTCAGGTAACAATGGTGCTAAAATTTCAAAAAATCTTCAACCCTGCCTCAAAATAGAAACATAAATTGTTTGTTGACAAAATAGAACCTTCCATTTCTAGATTCCGCGATTTAATCTAAATTTCCTCCTTAAAATCTCTCAGAAATTAAATTCTATGTGTTTAAGTTTCAAAACAGGAGAAACTAAGAACTTTACAGAAATTTCTCAAGACACCACATGAAGTGTTACATACCATAATGTAAGTTTTCAGGTCCTTTTTGGGTTGCCATGTTAGGTTCATTTTGCTGACAGTAGAAACGCAATAGGCAGTGCTGATCACAGAAATGTTTCATTTCCCCACGCCATTGCACACGTTCTTTAAGAGTTCCTTGGGATTTACAACAGTCACACCTTGCAGCCTTAATATAAAAGGAAAGTTTCAGATATTTTAAATAAGAGGTATTTTAAAGAAATATGTAATAATACATGTAGGCAAATTAAAAGATTTCTTAAATTATTTCTCATCAACAATTTTGAAATTCAAATCCAATTAAGATTTTTACAAATGAAATCTGATAAAGAAAAAAAATCATACTTCAATTTATCCTACACACACATATAATTTTAGTCAGTCTAAAAAAATTTTTTTTGCTTAACAAAAAGCAATTGGGTTCATCAAATTTTCAGTCTCTTATTATTTGCCAACAGTCGGAAAGATCAAACCTATGTAAACAAAGTATTGAACTTAAGTGAGTTTTGGTAATCTAAAGTAATACATCAATATCAAGCTATGTGAAGTATAGTTTTAAGATGCAGGCTAATGCAAAACTGCAAAGTCACATGTAGACACACCAGTCAAAACCCATTTTTTAAAAAGCAATAAAATGAAAATTTTTTATATAATTAAAGATTTCCTTTCCAAGCCTCAACAGAATCTGAGTAAATATAGTGTGTTTACATAAGGATTTTAACAATCCTTCAAATTACTATGAAAGGCTTTGAATTGGAATACACTACTACAAGAAACACTGAGGCAACTACTTGCATTAAACTATAATAGTATCAATTAATGCTTTGATGTTAAAACTTTTTAAATATCAAATCATTTTTAAAAGGACAATTTATATCCCTCAACATTAACTAAGTTCCACTGTATGATTTCCAGAAAAAAAGGATAATCTATGAAAACAAGAAAATTATCATCCTATTAAAAGTAAAGATAGACAAACAGTAATTATTTAAAATAAAACTACTGAGGGATTTTAAGTTTTGCGCCTACCCACGCCCATTTTCTCCAACTTTTGTGTATTTTCACTATCCTATAACATTTCTACAAGATAAAGGTTGAATTACATCAGTTTCTGTCAAATGTTCCTGAAGTAATTTCTTACAAATATAAATTGCTATACAACTTTTAAAAATCACCAACTTACTTAAGTGCAGGAATGATTGAATAAATGAAAGATATCTGAGCTCATACACTTTAAAATTTTTGTTAAGGTAATCCTGTCAATGATTTTCCCTCATGACAACAAATAATAAAAAAATTGGGTATCTGGTTTCTCTTAATAATTTAATCTATAATAAGAGCGAAGCTACTACTTCAAAATTCCCATTCAAGAATGTGGACTGTTATCTTCTTAAAGTCTTACGTAACAGACATACCCAAAGATTAGAACACAGGATCTTTTTTTTCTCCAGGACAGGTTTTTCCCCTGCTAAATAAAGGTTGAATAAATGATTCTCAGTATCAATTATGAATTCCAGTGGTGACAATGTCACTTATTTCTGAGACCAGAATTGTACTGCTACCTAGGAGTCTATCAATAATTACATGCGAAAGAATAACATTTATATTTAGACATAATGTTAACGAAGAAAAAAATTTTAATATTGAGCATAGCTTTAGATAATTTTTCTGATCCAACTATAAATTAAACTGCCAAAAGACTGATTTGACCAGCCCTATTTTAAATTCAACAAACAATTAAATACTGAAAAGTGATTACTTCAGCTAATCTGCACAGGGTTAGAACATAAGTCTTCATTTAAAGAAAATTCTTCTCTGCATGCTTATTATTATTTATCTGATTATATCTATAACTAAGTTCTCTTAACTTAAAAAGACTCATTTCCACATATTTTATTCTCTATAAGCATTACTCATTCAATATCCTGAAGACCTACAAGTATTTTCCACGTCACAGCTTCAAGTACTATCATTTAAATTAACAATCTAGAGGTCAGGTTTGACTAACACTAATTATAGAATGTGAATATTAAGAAAACCATAATCCTTTATTTTATAATTACTGATTTCCATAATTTGCACTGAGAATTTAGTGATAAGAAAAACATATAAAATCCCCAAATAGCATCCAATTGCAGACATGCAACTTCAGAGATCCACAAAGAGCAATTACCATTGCAATACCATTTTTCACCCCACATACTCCCACCACTCCTACTTAATATTTGAGGCTTTTTGTTTTGTTTTTGAACTGAAGTGTTTTGCTGAACATTAAACATGTAGTGAAGGGAAAGCTCAAAACTTAAGTTTTAATAAGTTCAGTTGTATTCCAAAGGCAAGTCATTTTTTTTAAAATTTTTTTAAAAACCCTTACCTTCTGTCTTAGAGTCAATACTGTGTAATGGCTCCAAGGCAGAAGAGTGGTAAGGATTAGGCAATGGAGGTTAAGTGACTTGCCCAGGGTCACACAGCTAGGAAGTGTCTGAGGCGAGATTTGAACCTAGGACCTCCTGCCTCTAGGCCTGGCTCCCAATCCACTCGGCCACCCAGCTGCTCCCCAAAGGCAAGTGATTTTTTAAGATACCTTTTGAAAAATTCAGTGTCCTATACACCCCAAAACTTTTCATCAGAGTAAGGGTGACTGTGATTCATGAATTAAACACAAAATACCTACAATACACTTCATTTATCAAGGTAATTAGGGGTTAGTGATCCCTGGTCAGGGAACATTTTGGAAAAAAATAATTACACTAGACTTAAATCCAACCAAAATATAACTGAACAATCTACTAGGAAATATTTTTTAAATTTTTGACTATTTGCCCTGGTTCACTATGGTGTCCAACAATCAATTTTTAATGACTTGCATCATTCTAGCAAAATGAGAAATTATTATATGTGATTGTCCTCAATTATCAGATAAAACTTGCTTGCTTAGTGATTAGGGGTGGACAGAATAGAAACTAGAGATAAATTATAATTTTACAAGAAACTTAAAGACCATTTTCCCATCCACCGAAGGAATCCTTTAATTTAAGGTACACTGATGTTGATACAGCTTCTGCTTAAATATGTCAAGTGACTGGGAAATCACTACACCAAAAGGTAGTTCATTCCACAGGTGAACAAAATTTAAAAGATTTGTAAAAGATTTTTATGAATTTTGTTAGGAAGCTTTTATTTTCTAATTATTCTTTTGATAAAGAACACTTAGCATCCAAAAATGCATGGCTACCCAAAATGGTTAAATTTGCACATTACAAAGCACTGATGATAATGGAGTATCTGTAGTTGAGTAACTGCATATTTGTAAAATGGCTTAAGGTTAAAGAATATATAAAATCATATATCTAACATTTTCTAGAGATGAACAAATAGAAGCCAAAAAAATACTTGCCATTTGAGATGTTCTAGGAAAGCAGCTTAAATACTTTTTTTAAAGAGAAGTGTATTAAAATTATTTTTTACATGTGGTCAAAGGTCACACATGCTTTTTAAAACTGTCAAAGTTCCAAAGTGGTATGAGCAGAAAAATTTCTATAAAAACTTAAAATGAGAGGCATCTTTCCAAACACATTTGGACTTTTTAAGAAATGGAGATTTTCTAAGAAACAGAAATTTTTATCAGAAGTCATACCACAAACATATATAAATTCTGTATATACTAGAAACAATTGGTTCAACATCTTGGTTTAGAAAAGAGTGTGTGAGGGGGTTGAAGGATGAGAAATAGTAAGTAGAAAAAAATTCAAGATAAAAGCAAAAGGATCATGCACAATTAAATGTGTGCCAAGACTCCAGGAAATATTTACTTTGGGAAAAAGTTGAAGGATACTACCTGTCATTGCATGCATGTGAGTGAAGGAAAGGTCATTAAATTTGTTTCTATTATTTCTGGTAGAAAAACACCAATATACTTTTGATTCTACTCACAACTTTTCAAGAGGACAAGATGGCCAAATTTTAATCCTTAATATGTTGCAATAAATGATAGCAAACAGAGGACATAATACTAAGAAACTTGATAATTTAAAAAATACAGTATGATTAAGAGTTTAGAAGCAATGAATGTGAGAAATTTCAAAAGACTATTATACAACTCTATCATCTGTGTCAAACAGTACGAATATAAGATTTTAACTTCTATATTCCTAAAAGTTGGCTACAGACTAGGGTTTTTTATTTTTTATGGTTTTTGTGTAGACTGAATTGATTTATATGATTAAGGGGCAAATTCCCAAACCGAAATAAGATAAAAACTTATGGGTACTATCAAAGAGCTCAGTAAGAAAGTTCTGTGGAACCCGTAACAAAAGAATTTGGAGTAAAGTAACAATAATAATTTACCAATTTTTAAAAACCATCCTCGGAAAAAAAGCTGAAAAGTGAAAGTTTTTAAACTCAAAAATAATGAGCAAAAACAAAAACAAATCCCTCCCCCCCAAAAAAAAACTATCATTGGCATCTTAGCATAAAAATTTAAGAAAAATCATATTAAATCTACTTAAGATCAGCCAGCACCATACTTTTATTAAGATACTATATTTTTTATTTACTTTGCTGGTCCTTGTCAGAAAGATGACTTGTTATTTTTACTTTAACACCTCAGAAATCAATAATTACAAGTGTTTTTCCCTGAAATAAGAGTATTACTACCTTGAAGGAAAAATACTTCCAAAAACATTTTTAGTTTCAAATAAGACAAGGAATACATAATAAAAATATGTTTAATAGATAGAAAACTGGCATTAAACATGACTAGATAATTAACTGGCTATTTCACTTATTTTTTAATATTTTGAAATAAATTGTTTTATTGAATTTCGAACATTGGACATTGCACGAAAGAGAACATTAAATACAATTATTCTTTAAAACAAATAGCAAAGCGAACAAATTACAACTTGTGGAATTAGTCTGCATTGTTAATAACAAAGCATTTATATTTGATTCTCAAGGAAAAAAAACAGATTTTTCTATTTTGGTTATGGAATGATAATAAACAGAAGGTAAAACCCTGAAAGAAAGCAATACTACAGACAGGCACATTCATAAAGTTGTGAACAAATTACAAAATTCTGCAAATAATCTTTATCATCTTAAGATATAGAAGGTTTAGTTTAGGTTCACAACATGCCAAGAAGCCACCAAATTATACAATCACTACAAGTCATCACAAGGAAACAATTTTAGTCTCTAGTATTAAAATGCATGATAAAATCTGCATTAGTGGCAGGAAAAATTTTTCCAGTACCAAGCTAATCCAATTTTAATTTATCCCACTCACTCAAAAGAAAATTCTTGAATGTAAAAGTATTTTCTTAAAAATTTAAAACAGGCACTAAATTCACTCAGTGTTAATTGAAGCCAATAAAAGCAACTCTCAAAAGGAGTAAAACTCAAAAATTGCATTATAATACAAAGAAGAGATTAAAAAACAAAGCGCCAAACCATTGGTTTAAATAAGAGGCATGCATCAGCCTATTTTGAGGATATTTTATTTCTCCCCTGACTGTGTATTCAATTTAGACCTAAACTTAGATCATTACCAACCAAGAAAAAGCAATATTTAGAATAACTTTTAACAAAATGAAATCTTTAACCTCAATTTTGTACACACCTGACAATTCAGAAATTTTATCTTTCTTAATGTATTAGAATGCATATGTATATTTTTAAATTTAATTGCTGCTTTTCACCTAGGAAAATTAGTAATTATATATTTAACTAAAGATCTTCTGGAGTCATTCCAAGATATCCTTCAAGTCCTCGAAGGGTTAGTTCGATATTCAATGGCCAATCAATTTCATACATGAAATGCATAAATATTCATCAAAATTTCAAACTCTTATTGTTTATTTCCAGAGAGGTAGCTCACAATTTTTGTAAAGGTGGTGATGAATTCTGTCTTCTTATGCTTTAGAATTTGTATCCAAAATGTAGCTTTAGTTATTGAGAAGATTTTCCATGTTGCTGGCACAGGAACTAGTAAATACTTTCTCCAGGGTAATATTTGACTACCTGAGTCCAATTTTAACACTCTCCTTTCTACAAAATAACCAATGCTGTGCATAATGGACAAAAATAAATGAACCTTCCTGAGTATTAATTAAAAAGTAAAATAACTGGATTAAGGCTCCAAAAGAAATGCCTTTGGTCTCTTGTTATTCCATTGGGTCCTTTCACCTCGAAAACACTGAAAAAAAACAAAGTCTCCAAAGTTCACAATTAAATCTAGGCCAAGATGGCAAAAAAAAAAAAAAATCTAAAATGCATCATTTGTTCAAAGCAGTAACTGCCTATTAATATTTTGAATATTTGCAGATAGATGTCAAAAATAGCTTTTATTAGTTAAAACAAACATTAGAAAAATAACGTGATTTATAAAACTGAATTGGTGAACATATTTCTATTCTATTAAAACTACACAAATATTTCACAAGAAAAATAGTACTTCAGATTACAAACATCAACTGAAATGACAAAAATTTCTTGCTGCATGGCAGAAACTATTTTAAACTCATTCTATGTACATCACATAGAATTATGAATTGTAACATTTGAAGTGAGGTACTCAAGTGCAGTTCTTTCTTAGTAACTGGTCAAAGTAGCTGTAGAACTCATCTAAAATTCTGAATTACTTGCCTTATAATACCAATCTTGAAATTTTTTACAGCATTCTTCACTGCAGAAATCTCTCACCACACCATCAAGTTCTTTAGTTGCTCCCTTTTTACAAAGCTGGGAACAATAGTTGCAAGTAACACATCTCAATCCTAAACGTCTTGCAAAATCTTGTTTATAAAGTAGTTTGCAGCCTGAAAGAGATACCAGTATTTAATAATGAAATAAACATTTTGCCTTTAATAAAGTTCTTACAAATACATAGACAAAAGGTCATTTTTTTCCTCAAAAGAAAAAAGTGAAGTCATCTTCATCCCCACAAAAATGCAGGGAAAAATATTAGAAAGAAAGGGATTCTAATAATTTTTGTACAGTGCTAAATTTTAAAATCTTACAATACAATGTGACAAGAAGACTGATCAAAAACATGCACTACAGACTCTGTAAAATTATTAAATTGCATGTAATATATGATCAGGTTTAATTAAACAAAATCCTAAGGAAGCACAATATCATATTTAGCTGCCCATTGCTATTTTCTCTTTCCCTGTTCTATCATCTGATGAATGACACCATACAAGCAAACTCCTACATTACCTCCTAAAGAAGCCTTTCCCTTTCCTACTTTCAAGATTTGGTTTGGACCATTCCATTAGAAAGCCTATGTTATCACACTCATATTAAATGATTTTTCTCCAATAGATTCTCAAAATAATGGTGGCTCTTAAACCAAAGGCCATGAACTTGAGTTTTAAATCACTCAATAACTACATTTCAAATAATTGGTTTTCTTTGTAATCCTATGTATAGTGTTCTATACATTTAAAAATATGTTTCTGAAAAAGGCTTCGTGGATTTCATCAGATTGACAAAGAAGTCTATGAAATAATAAAAGGCCAAGAACCACTGATAAGTTTTTTCAGTATAATCCAGTTACCAAAATCTTCTAAGTATAATTATTCTTATTTAAATTTTTAAAAATCTTAATCAATACGACTCTAAACCCTAGCATTCTAAAGGAATCACCAATAATTTTTACCTAAATATATCAACCACAGAGTGCCTTGAACAAGAGTAGAAAATGAACATTTTATAGAAAATAGAAGTTAACAAAATACTTACCTTCACTACAGAATGGCCTCTTTACTCCAGAAAAATTTACTGTTTCATGCAAGGTCTTCTCCTCTTGGCAGTATTCACAATATGTAACAATGCAATGCAACTTTTTATAGTCATCTGAACATGTTTTGCTGCAGAACTGATATACTTTGTTCTAAACACAATAAAGCAAGAACAAATTTAAATGCCAAGTGAACATTATAGCAACAATACTATTTAATTTAGCTAAAAAATCAGGGATCTAAAACCCATTAAAAAACAAAACGTTCTGACTCAAGAGGGGGCACATATATGGACCATAAATTCCAGGTACCTAATTTAGCTCTTTTCACAGGTAAATCAGGTATTGTGCTCCAAAATGCTCACTCCTGCTGCCTTCAAATTAGAAAACTGAAACAAAGAAGACAGAAATCTGGCTTTGCTAACAACATGAAGTGGGAACAAAGCAGATGTATTAAAGTAGTTTAATAGGAAAAGTTCACAATTATATAGTACTGTAAGGCTTACAAGTACTGTTGTCACAATTCTATGAGATAATGCAAGTACTGAAACCACTGCTTGCAGGTTTAGAACAGATGGATACATGACTAGCTCATGATCACACATCTAGTTAAGTGTTGGAAACATAAATGAAACAGATTAATTCCAGTGTCTCTGAAGACCATTTTCATTTTTGTCAACTACTTCAAAAATTTTCATTTCTTCTCTGAGATTACCAGAATTCTGAAAAGTAATGTATCTACAACATACCTCCCACGCTGCTATTCAAAATTTTCCCACCAAGTTACTTGAAGATTTAAGTTCAAGAACCAACTCCCTCATACACAATTAATCAGCACATCCTCCTTGTGTGTTTTACCTACTGCATGTTTGGCATATGCCCTCTACCGAGTGAAACCTAAGCCACTTGAAAGCATCAATCATGGAATTTTTATCTTTATGTTTGTAACACAGACCTTATAAATTTTAGGAGTGGTTCAGATTATTCATTTTATCAATTTGAGAAACTCCCTTGTATCAGGTCCTTCTACCTATATGTGTCAGAATCTCATCTGATGTAGTTACCTGGGACAATGAAAGGTTAAGTGACTATAAGTCTATATGTCTTAAAAGCCAGTAACATACAAGAAGCAGGATATGGAGTCTGGCTTTCCATACCAGTTGGCCCAAAGTATTATATATATATATATATATATATATATATATATATATATATATATATATAGTCTTCTTTCAGGTTCCTAATAACTATTATATTAAATATTGAATTTAAATTGAAGACAGTCATACCCTTTCAAAATCAAAACTAAGGCTAATCAGTGGTGGCAGAACTGGCAGAACTTTTATCACTTAAGTTTTAATAGTGGAAATAGCTGAAAAAATTTAATAATGACAAAATGGTATGCTGAATTAATCCTACAAGACTGGACCTAAGTATTTTTCTCCCAAAATTATACTGTGCAGGTGCTACTGGAATAATTAAATATGCAGCCTAACAGCTTCATTAGAGTGAGAACCTGGAAAGCAGAATCCCTTTCATGGAATAGGAACTTAAAAAATAAAGTTCCTGAACTTGACAATTAAGAGGTCATGGTTGAAATAAGACTAATTGCCATAAATTGCATGAGCTATGTGCCAAATACCCCAAACTACACAACGTAAAAGTATACAAAGATAGTATTACTAGATGACAACAACTTGACTATTAAAACAGATAAGAAATTGAAATGTGATTAGCCCTCTAAGTTGCAAAAAAGCACCTACTTAAAAAGTATTTCAACTACTTAACTCCCACCAAAAATTCATATTCTCCCCCTCCTTGCGAAAATGGTTGTGCAATGGGATGTCATGAGTAATGACTGGAAGACTAATCTATGCCACCCACTGTGTAATTAGAATTGGTTACCCCAAAATTTAAATTCTCAGCACTCCACTCCCCTCACATTACGTGCTGATGTAGGGAGGAAGTAAATTTGGTGTAGCCTCGTCTCACTCTCTTGTCTTCCTGTCCAGGTTTTGATGGAGCTGGCTTTTTAAACAGGCAAGGAGAACTTAGTCACATAGTCTTAATTTTGTTAAATAACTGGTTTTTTTTACTTCTATTTCCTTTTTATTCCTTCTACTTCAAGTGATTTTAATAAACTTTATAAAAATACTTGGGAGTTGATGGATTTTAATTTAAATCTTATACCACTAAAATAATATTAAATCTTTTGTTTGATCAGACTCTTGGACACCAGTTCCCAATAGAAATCATTAAAAAACACATCCAATAGAGGCCTTGGGTTTTTTTATCATAACTAAGCTGAAAATAAGGAGCAATTGAGGTAGAAAATTTTTTAAAGATGTTGGAATTGGAACAAGGAAGACCCAAGTTTAAATTCTGTCATAGAAATTTATTAGCTTTGTAATGATGGCTCCTACTTCCCAGAGTGCTTTTCAAATGGGAAATCTTAAGTAAAGTGCTTCGAAAACTTTAAAATGTCATAAAAAGAATGGTTATTATTGAGAGACAACTAGGTGGTATAATAGGGTAGAATCAGGAAATATGAATGCAAATATAGCCAAAGAGTCTTACAACCAGCATGAACCTGGTTAAATGACTTGTTCTGTCTAAGTTTTAAGAGCACCTAACTCACGGCATTAAGATCAAGTGACATGTTATTTTTAAAAATTACTTAGGATAGTGCTTGACATACAGTCAGGACTATATAAATGTTTATTTCTCTTCCTTAATTGATTGTTTCTTGATTCAAAAGTATCAAGTAAGTCTTTTTACAATTAAATTGGAGTTCAAAATACAAAGCCAATAAATTCATCTTGGAAAACTAGCATCAAGTAGAGGCTTAAATAAGAGCATTCATTATTTCCAAAAGGTTCAATACTAAACATACAAATAAGTTTTTAGGATTGAAAAGGAAGCTTAGAAAGGTTCTAGTGAAAACTGACCTCAAGAGAAACAATTAATAGTCTGAATACAGATTGAGAATCATTATTTTTCACTTTATTTAGGGTCTTTTTTCAAAAAACTTTAAAAAAAAATGACAAATATGGAAATAAGTTTTGTATAATTTCCTATACAGTCTATAACAAATTACTTACCATCTCAGGGACAGGGAAGAGAAGAGACAGAGAGAGAATTTGGAACTCAAAATTTTAGAAAATTAAAAGTTCAAAATAATTTTTACATGCAATTGGGAAAAATAAAATATTAAAAGATGAAAAAGAAAGATCATCTGGGCCAATATATTCGTATAATGGCTGAGGAAATAGAACGAAAGAAAAGACCAATGTCAAGAAGAGTGATTTGCCAAAATATTGATGTTTTGGTTCAACAGCTATCCATACTGGCTATTGCAGTACAAGTTAGACATTTATACTTTAAAAAGACAAACTAAATTATATAAAAATTGAAAAACAGCTTGGGTACAAAATAGCCCTTAAAAGTCAATCATAACAAGAAAAATTTCCCAAAAAATACATATTAACAATCTGAAGAAAGGGCAGAAGGTCAGGAAAAGGGAAAATGGAAAAGCAGGGAAAAGACAAATTTGCTAACTAATCTTTTAAACAAAATTATTTTTTAAAAACACAGTACAACAAAGTTAGCAAAAGTTGTTAATGAATACAACTGCTTATAAAAATAAAAAAATAGAAATTTCTGGGGAAATAATATTTTTGCAATAAATAAGTATGCAATATGAAAAGTAAGCCTAACAAACCAATATTAATGTGAAATATGTACTTGGTTTTGAGTGGTCACATTTACTCCACTGATTGAATTTTTCCACAATAGAGAAAATTTCAACATATTATTATGAAGCACTTATGTGCTAGTTCATCACATTGTAAGCATCATATCAGTTAGCTATTCATCAATACTTTTAATATTGGATTAAAGAATTGAGAAAACTAAACAGAAAACAGTATAAGGACAAACATTTAATTCATAACTGAGTCAAATACTGAAGTAATTTGGAAAAGAAAAATTCCATGTACCTATAGAATTGGTCATTCTATATTTTAAATTTAATTTAATAACAACAACAAAAACTTGCCTCCCATTCCAGAATCTCAGGTTTGGAACAAAAAGAATTTTTGCAATAACTGCACTTCAACTGAATATCACTTGGTGCTGCAAACTGACCATTTGGGGATGATTGCATACTAAGAGTCTGAAACACAAATGTAAAAAAAAAAATTACTATATTTTAATTGGTTATTAAAAATATCATGAAATTTATACATCATTAAAAAATTTTAACACTGAAAGGATAAAATTTTTGCATATCTAAGTAGAGAACCATTAATAATTCAAAGACAAAAAAGTAGTTCAAAGTTTTAAAAGAAAGTCTATAATTCCCTCATTACAAACATTCAGAAACTAAAGTACAGAACTTTACAAAATTTTTTTGAATTAAGCCAGGACCAGCAGAGATAGAACTAGAAACAGAGCCTGGACTCTTTTCATTACACCAATAAATCCAATCATCTCCCTTTTCAATCAGAAAAAGCTTATTTAAAAGACAATTTTATGGCCTCAGTCACTTCCTATGTGGCTCTCTCTGGGCAAGTCACTTAATTCTCACAGCCTAGGCCTTAATATATTCTTCTTTAAGAAAGAAGGACTTTTAAAAAATAAATGGCAATTTAAATTTTATATACTCCAAACAAATTAGAGAAATGTAAAGAATTTTATTTATGGTTAATCATTATTATCCTCAAACTAACCAAGTTCTGGCACAAGATAAGCATGGAGTTTTAGTCTAATGCAAAGCGGAGCCAATAACACTTCAACTATGTGTTTACCACATCATGAACTTTGAGATCAAGAGCAGCAAATTACCAATCCCAGGATGTATCATATACTGGGATGCCAATCAAGTTGGAGAGTAAGAAGTCTGAACATTTAGGGAAAATGAAGCCACAGCAAATTTAAAACTCCATAATGAACTAAATTATGACTGTCATTGCTAGAGGAGATCAATTCATTTGGTAGAACATATTCAATAAATTCCAATAATACATAATTTTATACAAATTTTTATTGTATTTCATCACTACAACCAGAGGTTTAAAAAACAAGATAATGTATTGCCTGCCTCAAATTTTATGTGCTACATTAAACTAACAGCAATAATATTTATTATAGAACTGGTGTTCAAAAAGTAAAATTTTTATCATCCAATTTAAAGGAACATGGCTGAAAAGTATAAAATACAAAAAAATTTACACAGAAAACATTTGAAACACATTAGCACATTTCTCCTCAAAAGCAGGAATACATTTTTATCTGTACTTTCAAGTTAGTGTCCTGAGGCCCAATACATGAGAAGTATAGACAACATGGAGTTATCATATATCATTTCCTTACTACAATATAGGAAAGCTGAATTACAGAGTCATAAAATTAATGATACAAACAAAAATAAAATATAGCATTATGTATGGATGAAAATTATGTAAAAAAATGTCAAACCTGAAATTTAGCTACACAACTGGAATTGCAAAAGTTGTACAGTTTTCCATCAGGCATTGTGGCTTGATACTGAGGTAAAGAATTTCGCTTACAAAAGTGACAAATGATTCCCACACCTGAGAAAGAAAGGGTTCATATATGATTTCCTTGCAAACTAAGTGAAAAACTGAAATAATTAATTATAATGACTAAAAATTAACTCATCTAATTAGTACCTCAAGATTTCTAAAGGGCATTCCTCATAACAACATGGAGGTAGGTAGTACAAAGCATTATTATCCCCATTTTCATAATGAAAAAAACAAATTCAAACAGGCTAATATTTAAAGCTATCAAGTTTTAGACAGTAAGATTTGAATGGAAATCTCAAAATTCTACGCTTTCCTATCTTGATGACACAGTGATGCTAAGAAAATAAAATCTAAAAGTACCCTAACAAGAGTAAACCCATTCTGATTTATGAGAAAGGACTCTATCTACATCCAGAGAAAAAACTGTGGAAGCAAATACAGAAGAAAAACAACTGCTTGATCACATGGTTCGATGGGGATATGACTGGGGATGTAGACTCTAAAAGATCACCCCAATGCAAATATTAATAATATGGAAATAGGTCTTGATCAGTGACACACGTAAAACCCAATGGAATTGCTCGTTGGCTATGGTAGGGGAAGAAAAGAACGTGAATCATGTAACCATGGGAAAATACTCCAAATTAATTAATTAATTAGCTTTTTAAGGTAGTAAACCCATTCTGATAATTATCTGAAAATAAAAATTAAAATAACTATTATGTGGCCTATTTTTCATAAGGTCAAGAGATAATAGATAATAGTGATAACATGAAGCTAAAAGGACCTTTAAGAGAAAGCATTTATTCCATGCCCTTCATTTAATATAGATGAGAAAAATGAGAAGGGGTGACTTTTCCCATGGTCATAAAGCTATTAAGACAGAATTTGAATGCAAGGTTCTCCTGCCCTCAATTCTTAGTAGAATACCACGCTGTCAATTAATTTCTAAGCCTAGTTGTCCTATATATTTTACTTAGAAAACACAAGGGAAAATATAAATAGTTCAATCACTCCTAAATTTTAGAAAAACCAGATGGGAAAAAATTTTAGATAATATAGATAAAGAGGGAATATATTATCACCAATATTTTGATAATCTGGAATTGGTTAGATCTATTAAGACTATTATGTACTTCAAGGTTTTATAATTTCATTGGTAAAGATATTTGAGTAATCTAATGCAGAAACAGACTATAAGATCTCCCTATAAGTTGTCAGTTTTTTAAGAGTTACCTTAATTGAAGATTTCAATTTCCTAAAACTAACTATAGTGAAGAACTTCACTTAGTTATAACATGCAGCCTCAAAGGCTAGATACAAAGTGAAAGCTCTGGTTGGCTGGTTCTCTTGAGCTGTGTCAGCTCTGAATATTCATCATCTTGTCGAAAGAGAACTCAAGAAGAACTTTTTTCCCCAAAAACCCTTACCTTCCAACTTAGAATCAATACTGGGCTATTGATTCCAAGGCAGGAGTGGTAAGGGCTGGAGTCAAATGATGGGCAAACTATAGCCCATGGGCCAGATGCAGCCCCCTGAAATGTTCTATCCATCTGCGGGACATTATTCCTAATCTGACAAATACAATGAGTAGGATGCAATACAATGAAACTTCAAAAGAGTTGACTTAGAAACAGACTGACAGATGAGCATTTCCTTTCCTTTGACCCCCTCTTTAAAAAGTTTGCCCATCACTGGGCTAGACAATGGAGGTTAAGTGACTTGCCCAGGGTCACACAACTAGGAAGTATTTGAGGCCACATTTGAACCTTGGACCTCCCGTCTCTAGGCCTGGCTCTCAATCCACTGAGACACCTAGCTGCCCTACAAGAAGAACTTTTAAAATGGAAATCTTTTTACTAGGGTATGGAATTATTATTCTCTTACTAAATTAATAATGTAACTAGTTTTTAAAATATCAAAAACTAAAGAAAGGACATGAAATGGAAGGTGAAATGTTAATGAGGGGGGAGGGTTAAATATTTTTAACTTACTTGGTGATTTTGTATATTTTGTCTTGTGTGTGTTCATGCAAGCAGTTGAACAGTATGGCTCCATATATCCATTGGGACCTATACACTGAGTCATATCAAAAAACCGGCACTGAGTTCTACAACCAGTACAAGCTGTCAATTTACCGTATTTCTAAAACATAAAACAAAATGTGGTTTATTACTTAAGGGAAAAAAACAATTCAACTAAAAATTATTATTTAAAAATTAATCTAAATATTATGGCATGATTATTGGAAACTCATAAAGATAAGCAAAGATGTTTAGATAGTAGTTAAATAAATTTACTAACAAAATACTACTCAATTAAGTAAAAACCATAATTTTTCTGGCTGGTTTTTTCATAAATGCTTAAATATTTACATATATAAAAGAAGAGAGATCACTGTCAAGAATTCAGTTGACAAGAAAACACTGGTCCATAATTATATAGACTTTTGGGGCATGAACTTCTTTAAAGCCTTTCTTTGAAAGTCAGGATGCAGATTACTAAAAACTTCCAATACTTTGCAATTACTTTAAACAAAGATACTAACTTCAAAAAAATTACCTAAATCTCTTAAAATTCATCAGATGCAATCTTAAAGGTAAGATTAGACAAGAATTCAAACACAGTTTGATATTATCTTCGATTAATTGACAAAGAAATTTAATTGTGGCAAATCAAATCAAGTAAAACTAAAAATCAATAGAAAACGTTTGTAGAAGTTTAAATTCAATGTACACAAATAAAATACATAATTTAAATTAATTTATTTTTACCAATTATAGGTAATAAGTTTTCTGAAGTTACATGATTCAAATTGCCTCCCTTCCCTCCCTCAGTCCAGGGTTGGCAAGCAATTTGATCTGGGTTATATATATATAAAATCATGCAAAACATATATATATATATAATTTTACATAATTGCATTCAAAATCAAAGTCCAGAAAACATAATCTCTAAGTCTTTTAAGTCAAGGTTTTATAATTTCATTTGTAAAGATACTTGAGTAATCTAATGCAGAAACAGACTATAAGATCTCCCTATAAGTTGTCAGTTTTTTAAGTTACCTTAATTGAAGATTTCAATTTCCTAAAACTAACTATAGTGAAGAACTTCACTTAGTTATAACATGCAGCCTCAAAGGCTAGATAATTAAATAAATTTAAATCTTTTAAAGGAAAATTTCTTACATTCTAAAGATTTTAATGCAACCTACAGACTGAAGCAATAAGAGTTACACTGTTTCCAAGACATATTGAAATTGATACTAATTTATAAGAATAGTCACTCAAACTAATCTATGTTTGAAGGGTATGAAAAGGCAGTTCTCAATGGAAGAAATCCAATTTATCAATAAACCAAATGATACGGGGAAAAAAGATGCTGAAAATCGGTAACACTGAAGCAATTCTAAGGTTCTCTCTCACACCCTTCAAAGTAGCAAAAGTGGAAGTGTTTGGAGGAGAAAAGGGACAATACATGAATTTTTAAAAGATCCAAAAGAAGAAACATTTTAAAGTATACTTTTCATTTTAGTGTCAGCGAAGTGGCAGTTAATATAGTTAAACTGTTGGGCCTATGGTCAAGAAGATATGAGTTCCAAACTGGTCTCAGATATTTACTAGCTGTAACACTCTGGAGAAATCACTTAACCTTTGTTTGACTCAGTATCCTCATCTATAAAAGGAATAGTGATAGCCAACTACCTCCCAGGGTATATAAAATAAAAGTAAAAGCAGTGCTTAGCACAATGTATGATACATACATATAGTAACTTATATAGCAAGTTCTAAATAAATGCTAGTTATTATTATTGTAATTATTATACAAATAATTAATAGATAATAGAAGTGGAGAGCACCTTATAGAATCCATCTATTGATGAAGCTGTAATTTATTCCAGACATTCTTAGAACTATGCCTTCACACTTACTATAAACTATGCACATCTTCTGACTCCATTAATCAGTCAGCATTACACCAAGATTCCAAATTCAGAAAAGGAAATATATATGCACAAATATTATAGCATTTGGGGTTTGGGTTTTCTTGGGATAGTGCAAGGAACTAGAAACTAAGGAATCAGCCATTAATTAGGGAATGGCTGAATAATGTTTATGAATGTAACACAATATTATTCGACCATAAGGAAAATGAAAAGGAAAAAAAAAGAGAAACTTGGAAAACTAGGATAAATTGATGCAGTTTCCACTTAAACCACCATGCCAAGAAAAATTAATTATGCCTGTACAACCAAAGTTCTTTCTTAAATATTACTGTTCTTCAGTTGTGTCCAACTCTTCATGACCACCATTTGGAGTTTTCTTGGGCCAAGGTAATGGAGTCGTTTGCCAGTTCCTGCTCCAATTCATTAAACAGATAAAGAAACTAAAGCAAATGGAGTTTAATGTCTTGCACAGGGTCACAAAGCCAATAGCATTTTGTTTTGTTTTTGAAAAAGCAAAGAAGTTTAACTACATGAAAACATATAAATAAGCCTAACAATTCCTGGAGGGGCATTCCACACAGGACAAGCGGATGATGTATTTTCCTCCAAATATGCTTGAAATATAGCTTCCAGAACAAGATAGTATTAAAAATTGGATTCATATTTCTTATGGTTTAATAAAATCATGGAAGGATTTAATTTAGAGCAATAGTGCCATGAAGACTACTTAATATATTTGCCTGGTGTAAGAGTCAAATGAAATTATAGGAATAGTAAGCCAAATGACATGGATTCATACCAATTATGCCCTAGGATGAAGTAGAAGAGTATCATTCTTATTAGATCATGTCTATACGCTGATAATCAAAGTATAGTTAATTATTAAAAGGAATCATCTCAGGATAAAAATAAATTTGACTTCAGAACAGTGACAAAGTTGGTATAATGTCACCCACAAGGAAAAGCATACTTATAAGCTCATGCCTTCTACTGGATTGTTAAATAAATGGCTGGTGAATTAAATTTTTAATGATTAGATAAAATTGGGCAAAGGCAATATGGCAAAGTAAAGGCAGGAACTCACATGAGTCCTCCGAAATATCCTTCAAACAACTTTAAAATAAAGTCTTCAGACAGATTTTGTAGCAGAACCAACAAAAGAATGGAGTTTAACAATTAATTTCCTAGCCCAAAACAACTTAGAAAGAAGGTCAAAAGAAGCCCTTTAAATTTTCTACAATAGTCTCCAACAAACTGGTGGCCCTTTTCTTTGCCAAGGCCAACCCATTTAAATATACTTTTGGCTTAACTTCCTCCTTAACTACTTAACCTCCTCAAACCATAGCAGACTCTATGCTCATCTAGAAACTACATCATCTTTCCTCTCTGATTCCTTCCCTGCTACCTAAACACATTAAGTGTGCAACATCCTCATTGTCTCTCTCAATTTAGACTGTGAAATATATGAGGAAAAAGGAGTGTCATTCTTTGTTCTGTATCCTCAGAGTCTAGCCCATACTAGACTGGTACACAATTTGTGAAGTAGAATTACCTTCTGCGCTGGAGCAAAATGATTGCTAAGGTAAAGCTAAGGTAAAATGAAATTAAAGAAAATAATCACATTGCCTTAAATGTTCCTAAAAGAAAAAAGTTCAGTCTATTTTAATCTGTAACCAAAATATAAGAATTTAAAAGTAGGATAACTCATTATCACACTTTCATCTTTCCCTAACCAATAAATTCTTTTTCTCACTGTCTAAAGATATAAAATTCTGCCATTGTAGGAAAACTAAAACCAAACCAATTAACTTCCCCCAGACCTATATTGGATATCCGTTTCACTGATAAAACTCCTAGAACCCTAATATGTGGATTAATAATCCATCCCATCATTTTGTCTGCACACATACTTCACTTTTACAAATGAAACTCAACTGTTACATGCTTTCTGGAAGATTACATACAGCTGCCTACCTAAATCTCTTGTATTTATCTTCTTTAACCTGTCAATTAACTCTTTCAGTTCTCAGGCCAGAAATCATCCTTCACTGCTTCAACATTAGGTAATTTAGTAAGTCCAACTCAAACCCTTGGACATCCTATCTGTGCTCTCACTCAAGTTTAATTTTCACCTCTATGAATATGCATATCCACTCTAACTCCAAAACCCTACCTCTACTTATAAGCTATCTCCCAACTAGATGCTCTGCCAAAACAAAAACCTAGATATGTCAAATGATTCCCATCATATTCCCCTCCAAAATATGTCCCCTTTCTCTAAACTTCCCTATCTAGGATGAATTAACTCAATTTCTAATAGAATATGGTATAATAGACAGAAGGTAAGATTCATCACTGTGGTTCATCTGGAACATAGAAAGTAAGAAGAACATTCCATCTTGAAACAGAAGTTTTCATATGATGGTCAGTTAGGGGGCTCAGTGGCATAGAGAGGGTAGGGAGGCTCAATTTGACCTCAGACACTTCCTAGCTGTGTGGCCCTATGCAAGTCACTTGCACCCAACTGTCCAGCCCTTACCACTCTTTAGCCTTGGAATTGATACTTGGTATCATTTCTAAAACAGAAGGCATGGGTTGAAAATAAACAAGCAAAAAGAGATATATCCTTAGGATTGCTCCTTTGTATATTTGTGTTACAGTGGTTGTTATAGGTTTCTTAATTTACCAAATAAAATGAAAACTGGAATTCACTTAGGTTTTAGTATCAATGAACCACTTATTTTCTTGCCCGTTATGAAGGTAAAAAATAACCAAATCAACAAATATTATTAGGTGTAACGTACAAGTCAGGATCACTGATTAACAACAGCTGACATTTATATACATTTCCTTAATACCCTTTATCTCATTTCATCCTCATTATAAAT
Source organism: Gracilinanus agilis (assembly GCF_016433145.1). Lineage (NCBI taxonomy): Eukaryota > Metazoa > Chordata > Mammalia > Didelphimorphia > Didelphidae > Gracilinanus > Gracilinanus agilis. Next base: position 149,136,424 of record NC_058132.1, read on the forward strand.
AACTCAATGAAATAAGAATTAAAATTTCCTTATTATTTAACTGATGAGGATACTCTGGTTCAGAGAGGTTAATCAACTTCTGAATGGTCACAACAATAAAAAGACAGTTATCAAACCCAGGTACATCCTCCTGCAAAGTTTACTATCAATTAATTCTACAATGTCTCGTTAATAAAAGCAGATAAAATTGAGAAAAATTATAAAACATAATTTTTATAGTTTAAACGTGTGTAGTCCAGCCAATGGACCCAGTCACAGTGTTTTTAGATACATAAAATAATTGGATAAAGGATCTCATAAACTTATAAATTTGAATCAGTTCCTTATATCTTAGAAATGCCAACCCCCTCCCCATCCCCCACCCAAATCTTTGTGTACTCAGAATTGTCCATTTCACCTGAGAAATTTTCTATCCTTTATTTTTGCATCTACCTACTGAAACAAGTAATTTTTTCCTTGTTCCCCTATTTATAATTTTATTTTGTTTATGACATCATTTATGCCTAATGATGCAAGACACAGGGCTATATACCTACTCTTTGACAGACTTGTTCTTGTTTTTACCAATAATTTTGTCAAAGAGTAAATTCTTACAAAAAATAGCTGAAATCTTTGGGTATGTCAAACACTATACTTACGATATTCATTTACTTCAGGATATTAAATATCTAATCTGTTCCAAAGACTGGCCTTTATTATTATTTATTAAGAAATCTTAATAAGTAGCAAACTGTTATAATGATTACTGCTTTGTAAGAGTTTGAAAATTTTAATTAATGATAGGCTCTCTGCTTTCACTTTTTCATAATTCCTTTAAAATGCTGGACCTTCAGTTTTTTCCAGATAGATTTTGTTACTATATATTGACTAATATATCTGTACATGAGGAATTTCTCTATATTACTTAGATATGTGTTTATATAGAGTTCTTTGTGTTTGTATCGTAAAAATATAGATCTCTTTTGTGGGCTTTGGAAAGTAGACTAACAAGTATTTTGCATTTCCTGAAGTTATTTTATATGAATTTTATCTTTCTACTTCTTCCTAGTAGATTTTTATGGAAATTTACAGAAATGTCAATGAATTGGAGAATGGCTAAGTTATAGTAAATGAAGAAAACAAGCATTTATAAAGTGCCTACTATGTGCCAAGCAGTATGTTTTAAATGCTTCTCTTTTGATCCTCACAACAACCCCAGGAGTTAACAATCTCATTATTATCCCCATTTTATAGTTGATAAAATTGAGGTAGATATTGGTTAAATGATTTTCCCAGGGTTACAAAATGCCTGAGGACAGGTTTGAAAACAAATCTTCCTGAATTTCAGGCCCAATTAGCAGCCTCCAAAGAATTCTATAGAATACTACAGTTCAGTAAGGAATTTACTTACTGAAACTAAGAAAAAACACATGAGATAATAAATGAGCAGAATCAGAAACAAACAGCTTTGAACAAATGTTTGAATTTTAATTAATACAATAAACAGTTTTGATTACATAGGGCTCATGATAAAGCATACTACCCAACTCCTGACACAAGAGTATATAATTTAAGACATATTTTGGGGGAAAATGGCCAATGTGGGAAACTGTTTTAATTCACTCTACATGTGTTTAACAGGAGATTTGGGACTTTTTCCATCTTTCTTTCTCAATGACAGGGGAGAAGGTGAAATGCTGTAAATGGGTAAAAATGTTCATAAACATGCAAAATTTTTACAATTATTTTAAAATTTTAAAACATAAAGTATAAAGAAAACTAATTACACTTAAGTCCATAGATCCCATGTTAAGAAGGCCTGCTATTAAAGTATTTTGGATGAGAGGCTATTTGGAATTTTTTTTAAATTCTATTAATACAAAAATTCAACTCAAATTTTATCATCTTCAAAGGGGGAAAAAACTAATAATACCTCAGATAGCTCACCTTACCACTCCCCCAGTGAAGGACTAGGAAGATATGAGGCATCTTGGGCTAGCAAAGGAGAGGGTCAATCATTCAACAACAACAACAAAAATATCAACTGGCACTAGCTATCTGAGAAGGGTAATGTGTTAGGCACTTTCCCTTCAGCCATCAATTTGGACAAGGAATTTCAGACTGGGAATAAAAGGTTTGCTTCTTTGAGCCTAAATATGAAAAGTCTTCCTTTAACACTGTGGCAACTTTCTAAACTTTGCCAACTTTGGATGGTGTCGCTACTTCTCTACCAACTGTCTCTACTTCCTAACTAGACATTGTTATCAACTTCCTTCAGCATCCTAATAAAAGTACACTTAAAGAGGACAGGTAGGTAGCTCAGTAGACAGACAGGTCTTGTTTACAAATCTGATCTCAGACACTTCCAAGCTGGGTGACCCTAGGCAAGTCACTTAATCCCAATTACCTAGCTCTTATTCCTTAACTGCTCTTCTGCTTTGGAAATGATAGTAGGAAAGATTCTCTATCACAAAATCTAATGGTTGATTTGGTCCTCATATTGGCTCCTCTGCAATTTGACACTACTGAATACTCCCTTCCAAAGAACAGTTGCTCCATTACTTTCAAATACAGTTTATATTCCTGGTTATCCATATTTTTAACATCCCTTTTTTATGTCCTCATCCTTGGCCAAATGGCTGTAGTAGGGGTAAAACAAAGAGTCTCATCCTGCCCCCTCTTTCTTCCAGAACAGGAACAGTCTTGCCAATTCAACTCCTCTCTTCTAACACAGCTAATTTTCCAATCCTTATCCCTAATTTCGTTTTTAAGGCTGAACTCACTCTTGAACATGAATTGGTTTTTACTAGTCACTTAATGATTCTCTCCAACTGAATCATGCACCATCATCTCAACATGTCAAAATAAAGCCTGGTATTTTTTTTCTCCCAAACATGTCTCATTCTGACATGATCTCTCAATAACTTCTCCCATATAAAGATAACCCTGTAGCTCTATTTTAACCTTATTTCTTATTACATTTACAAAGTCTATCTATGAAATAGTTCTCATATACAACCACTACCTCGATGGTCAAAATGTCACTACTCCAACATAGACCTTTATCATAAACACCTGACCTGACTTAACAAATAGCCCAACATGATCTTTCAGTACTCACTCATAATGCTAACAAAAGAATACTTTTCCTTTTAACTAGTTTCCCTACTAAAATGACTTTGGACCTTTAATCAAGTCCCTCTTAAAATCTAGTTAACATTGCCCATTCTATTCTCAAGGTAAGCAGTCCACATTACCTATGATCCTTCTAGTATCAGTAAGCATAAAATATGAGCCAATCCTTTCTATTCTCTACCCAGCTAAGTTCCTGAACAAAAGTTCAGAAGTAGCTCATAGTATTTTGTTTCAAACACCATGAATAAAGATCGAAATTATCAAAAGTACCCTTACCCCCAGGTCTGACACAATATATTTAATTAATATGAAATATGAAGGAATTTCGACTAAAAAAATACTGTACAATTATAATAACTAAGTATAAGATAAAATAAGAGTTGAGAAATGTACTTCCCTCTTTTCATTGGGGATGTTAAGGTATAACAATGGTAAGACTCTGTAAATACTATAAGTCTTATGTGTTGGTTATTTTTGTTCACCTGTGTTACAATGAATGGCTTGCTGGAGAAAGAAATAAGGATTTATCCAGAGATAATATTAAAAACATTTTAAACTTGAAAGGATTCTGACATCATTAAGAAATGATAGTAGCAGACAACTTACCTCTGACTGCATCAGGAAGGAGTCCTGCATGTGTTCTCTAACCTCCTTCAAAAAGCTGGGGTGACTACCTACCTAAAAAAAAAGATTTAAGAAATTAGATTTGGCCTGAAATTGGACCATTTAAGTTCAGCTGATTCTTCTGATATTAAAGAAAAAATAAAGCTAGAACTAAAGGGCTGAAACACAGCTAATTCTCAATATATATTACCTTGTGAATATCCCTTAATATCTCACAATCACAGCCATTGACCAGTTAATATATGTTTGGAAAGTTCCAACTTTAATAATTACCTTTAAAAAACTTAATAACATCAATGATCATCAACACTATATATGGAGCAATGATGGCAAACCTTTTAGAGACCAAATACCTGTCCCCCAGTTGAGATCAGGTGCCATGCCCCACCTGCCCTTTACCCCAAAAAGGGGAGGGAGAAAGTATTCACACAGTATCAAGTTCTGCACAAGGAATTATTGGTGGGTCATCGAAAAGGAATGAGAAAAATGGTTCTGGGATTCCAAGAGGGTCTTAACCACCAGACTGACAGATCAGACATGCAAACATTTTCTTGCTAGGCGATGGCAAAGTTTAATGATTTGGGGTACATACTTTATAGGGAAAATGGCATAGGTTAAGGGATTAAGTAAGCCTTTTGCAGGAACTAAATGGTTGGCGATGATTTACAAGATGGAAACAATGGATGTAGATTGTCTTAATGGCTCTAAGCAATGTCTTCTATAGGATAACAAATCACCAGTAGTTCAACATGTCAGCATATCAATACAAGACCCAGTTTTGTATACTGTATGTTCTTCTCACAGAACTCCTGGATCAATAATTTTCTTGGCAGGACATCTAGTATTTGGGGAAGAGGAAAAGTTTGCTTTTCTCATGCTGCTTTGCGATTCCTAGCTGATGGCTCTGATTTTATTGGGGCTTACTCTCATTACTGGGGGCTACACCATTGGGCTGCTGGGAAGAGGGGCAGATGAAGTGAGGAATGCCCTCAGCAAGTGTAGAGAGGGGGAGGGCAAAAGCCCAAGCTCTCTGCTCCCCTCCAGCTCTGCTGCCTATCTGTGAGCTTCCATCGAGCTGCTCAACCTCAGAGGGGCAGGTGATGTGGAAAAATACAATCATAGAAGGTGGAGATGGGGAAAGAAACAGACCCGTCAGAGTCCCTCTGCCTTTCTAGTAATGAACAGCTCTCCATTACTGCCATGAGTATTAAAATAAAGATACCTAGGGAGCAGCTAGGTGACACAGTAGAAGGCAACTAGGCCAGGAGTAAGGAGAACATGAGTTCAAATCTGGCCTTTGACACAATAACTATGTTACCCTAGACAAATCACATAAGTCCATTTACCTTGCCCTGGCCATTGTATCTTAAGATTTACTAGGACAGAATTTAAGGTCAAAAACAAATAAAAATATATGGCAAATCAGGAGAATTAGGTTTTAGTTTAAGTTCTTCCACTAAATACTTAAACATTATACAAGTAAACCATTCATTCAGTAAACCATTCAGTAGCTTTGCTATCAAGTTTTTCAAAGGAAATCATTTTGTTGTTGTTGAGTCATTCATTGTTAGTAATGTCTCTTTGTGGCCCCATTGGGGGGTTTTCTTGACAAAAATACTAGAGAAGCATTTGCCATTTCCTTCTCCAACGCACATTAAAGATGGGGAAACTGAAGCAAAGAGAGCTAAGTGACTTGCCCAGAGTCAAACATCTCAGATAAGTGTGAAGCTGGATTTGAACTCAGGAAAAATGATCTTTCTGACTGCAGGCCTTGTATTCTATCCATTGCGTAACCTAGCTGCCAAGGGAAATCATAAGGTATTCTAAAGTTAAAGAAGTCTTTGGATTTAGCTACATGATCTAGAATACTGTGTTCTACTTTGCTAGCATGGAAAATAAAGAATTACTGCACATGTGGCTATGAATGAATATTCTCATACTAAAGGGTGGTTAGATATATTAGAAGGATTTGATAACCACTATTTCTGATGCCAGCTTTAATTGGTAGCCAATGAATTAGTAATTCATTACATTGGAATAATTCATAAATCAAAGGAAGGGGGAGGGGAGATAACTCATAGAGTAGCCAATATCAACTGCTACCAAAGGGTGGAGAATGCAGGACACAAAAGGTAGAAGGGAGAAAACAAAATGAACAAGATATTTTCATATTCAGAAAATGTGAAATAACTTCAAAAGTCTAAAGCAAAATATAAGATAATAAATAGCAAAGACAAATTAAATGAAACAAGCCTGAGTCAAGGAAACAGTCCGTTTCCAATTTCATCAAAAATTATCACTTCTAGCAAATAAAATCTCACTTTGATTTTTCAGCATTAAATGTCTTATTGCCTTTGTTTTGTTGGGAAAATGGCAACACTGAGAGGGACCTCAACAGGAAAGAACCTAATCTTCTCTTTGATGACTAGTAATATCTGCCATTTAAATACTGCTCTCAAATTTGCTTTAAAATTCATTAGTTCATTTCAACCTCACAATAACTAGTAAGATAAGTATTACTTATCCTAATCTTACAAATGAGGCTACCTGGCTAAGGGAAGTCAAATGGTCTACCCATAGTCACACAGTTGTTAAGTGTTAATGGAGAGGTTCTAACATAGTTTTCAGTTAAGTCCAAATCTAATAAGCACACACACACACACACACACTCACTCACTCACTCACTCACTCACTCTCTCTCTCTCTCTCTCTCTCTCTCTCTCTCTCTCTA
>NC_058132.1:149143234-149187639 GCF_016433145.1 Gracilinanus agilis
CTCTCTCTCTCTCTCTCTCTCTCTCTCTCTCTCTCTACATATATATATATATATATATATATATGTGTGTGTGTGTGTGTGTGTATATATATATCTTATATACATATACTTCCAAAAGTTGCATGTAGCAAAATTATGGACTTTCAGCATGAAAAAACAGGAACCATTAAAAGTATATAAAGTACAGTCTATTGAACATGAAGTTACTTTTTAACATTAAGAAAAATAAATTTTATCTATTTATATAAACCATAATAACAATAACCAATAAAAATTTTTGTCTACCAAAGTCCTCTGGATTCTCAAATGGTTCAACATCAGAAACTTATGACCTTATCAGTAGAAATGACATTAAATAGTTATGGTCATCTACTTTATACTACATAAGGGACTTGTATAGAATCAAACATGGGACTATTTCATCTGTCTTTAAGCAGAAACTGTCCAAATATATTCTCTTACATTAGAATGTGAAGACCTTGAAAGCAATAATCATCTTTTTTTTTCTACTTATTATACCCAGTGCTTTGCACATACTGGGTGTTTAATACATGTCTTATTTATTTATTCATGATAAACATTGTAGAAGTGAAACAATACAGTCTCATCATTTCATCTAAAAATACCAATACATGATTTCTAAAACCTAGAATCATTGCGATCCTTTGAATTTCTTCCCCTTATGCTATTATTATTGTTTTGCAATTGAAGAAACTGGGGCAAACAGAGATTAAGTGACTTGCCCAAGTTCAGACAACTTTTGAACTCAAGTCTTCTACCTTCAGGCCCAGTACCATATCCAATGAACCAACTAGGTGCCTCAGATAACTGCTTATTAGATCTTGTGTCAGCTTAAACCCTCCCCCAACAAAAGGGGGAGAGGGGATGATAAAAGCATTGTCTTTATATTTTTAAATTTATAATTATCAAAAATTTCAATTCTTCTCTATTGATAACTAGTTACGAATTTAGGGATGACAAAACCAGGTTCTAAATTCATAGTAAATGAATGTAAACAAAAGGACAATATAGTAATAAGGAAATATAAAGACCACCAAGGGAGCCAGCCTCCCCCACAAGAACTTTGAAATTCTTGAGAAGTTCTGGTCAATAAAGCAAGATTCTGGATGATTGATAAAGTATTTTGAATTCAACACAAAAAGAGATATGTGGCTATTACAATAATCTCATGATTATTGTAATAGCCTACTTTTATTGTAACACCTACTAGGTCCCAAACTCTGGATCCAAAAAAAAAAAAAAATTATTAGGGAAAGTCCTGTACCTAACCTCAAGGGATTTACCAAGTAATGGGGGAAAGCAAGTATAACCAAGGCAATTATAGGAAGAGGAAATAACTGTTGGGATGATAACAGTTCTAGCTTGTATAGGTAGTTGTGTTTGAAATGTATATCCAGGTTCTTACAGTTTGTGCTAAGGACCTGGGGGGAAGAGAAGAGAGAGGGGGAAGGAAAGAAAGGGCCAATGGAAGGGAAGGAAAGAAGGTGGGTAAATGTCAAAGTACATGAAAAAACTAATTTATCTGGTTGGGAAAGTTAAGTTTGGAGCCAGATCATGAAGACCTATAAATACCAAATGAAAGTATATTTGATCCTAGACGTGAAAGAAACACAGGAGCTTAATGAGCAAGGAAAACATGTTAGTTTGGAGAATCACACTAGCCAACTGTGGAGAATGAAATAAAAAGAGGGAAAACATTTTAATCAAGTAGAACAACAGGAAGTCACTATAATAGTGCAAAGAGATTTGTACAGGAAGAATCCAGAAGATTTAGTAACTGGTGGGAATTAGGGAGTGACAAGTAAAAGCTGAAGAGTGAGGAATGTCATCCTCAGATTCAGACATGTTTGTGGAACATAAAGAGTTTATAATGTCCATGAAGAACTGATGAAAAAAAAACTACTTCTAAAAGAGAGAGCCTAGGAGGCAGCTGGGCAGGTCAGTGGACTGAGGCCTTTGTAAGGAGTCTGGCTCAAGAGGATATGGTTCTTAATAAAGTAGAACAGGATAGTCAAAAAAAAGTTAAGTTGGGGGGAGGGGGGTAGAAAGGGGAGGGCAGCTGAGTGGCTCAGTGGATTGAGAGTGAGGCCTAGAAACAGGAGGTTTCAAGTTCAAATCTGGCCTCAGATACTTCCTAGCTATGTGACCCTGGGCAAGTTACTTAACCCCCATTGCTTAGTTAGCCCTTACCTGCTCTTCTTGCCTTTATTGTATTGATTCTAATACAGAAGGTAAGGGTGTTAAGAAAAAAATAGTCATACTGACAGTAAAGAAATACCTTCATCCAGTTCCTCTGATTCAAGATACCATTATTATTCTACTATACTAACCTTGACTTATTTATTATGTGAGAATCTATGTTTCCCAAAATAATTTTGTTTCTATAAAGTTTCTTAATTTCATGTAACCAATATAAATCTTTTTTCTCTAAATAGCTCTATCCTTTCATTAAAATTCATGAAACCATGGCTATGAAAGGTGACTGATCTCATTCTCTTCAAAAAATTTAAAGGTATGACCATTAATATTTAGTTCACATTTATTTTTTGAGTTTATTATGGCATATGATTTAAGATGTAGATCTAAAACTAATTTCTGACAGATGAGTATTCCCAGAATTCCTGTCAAATTGGGAGCTCTTTCCTAATTTAATACAGGAACAAGTAAATGGGGAGGGGTTATCTTTGTATGGACCTGATTAAAACATATAGGCAATTAGTAAAATTTTTAAATTAAGTCATTCCTCAATAAATGGTCAAAAGATAGGAACAAACAGGTCATGAAGGAACTACAAATCCTTACCAACAATATGCAAGAACTCTCTAAACAATAAATAATTATAAAATGCAAATCAAGATAATTCTGGTTTCAACTGACACTAAGTAAATTTAAAGATAAAATTATTATAGCAGCTGTGGTACCACAGAACACCAACACATTATGGGAGGAGCTACAAACTGAATTAACAATTGGGGGGGAGGAGTGGAAGAACAATTAGAATGTTGGGAATATGTCTATATGCTTTGGTCTAAAGATTTCACTGCTAGGAATATACCCCAAGGAAATTCGTGACAAAAAGAAAATTTCCCCAAGAATACCAAAATGTTGATTGTTGTAATTTTTGCTGTAGCAGAGATCTAAAAACAAAGTACTCCTCTCAACTATAGATTACCTAAGTAAACAGAGTTACATGGAAAAAAGGAATGGGGTTTGGAGTCAGGAGAGTTCAAATTTCACCTCAAATGCTTATTAGCTAAGATATGGGGGGAAGGAGGGTCTCATCCACTTAACCTCTTTGGGCCTCAGTTTCCTCATCTATAAAAAATGAGTTAAATGGCTCAATGACCTCTAAGATACACCTTTTCCTATGAATCTATGGCCTTACCTTCATATCACATAAAAAGCTATGAGAAACAATAAATACAATGAATAGATGAAGTAAGCAAAAGAAGAAAATAAAAAACACATAATGATTACAATAATGTAAATGAGAATAACAACTTCATCAAACAGAGAAAATGAATACTTGGAATTTTTATCATCCCAGTTTTGCCAAAGGAAAAAAAAAAAAAAGACCAGAAAATTTACCTCCTTTCCTTCTTTGCAGAAAGGGGAAACTGTGATTGTAGAATATTGTAGGTATCATACTTTTTTAATGTATTCAGTTTTGCTGGGGGGTTTCTTATAAAGGATGGCTCCATGGAAGAGATACAATGAAATGTGCATATTTAAGGAAAAAGATGTTTCTTAAATGTCTTAGTATATGCTATTTTATTTCATACTATTAAAAAAAAACAAAAAAACAAGAAAACTTCTACTTCAGAAAGGACAAGACTTGTTAAATCTTTTATTTATTTCAACTATATTATATTTGTTTAAATTTTTTACAGTGAAAGGAGTTGAATTGATAGAATGTTTGTGCCTAAAAATAATTACACAAAACAGTGTTGGGAGAAACGTGGAATTAATTTTTGACTATTGTTTCTAACAGTGAGTTTTACTTGTCATTTCACAATTTTCCTGCTTTTCTGCTTTCATCTTTCTAAAATACATTATTATATAGAATTCTTTGCTCTTGAGAGTATATTAATTTAATTAAGCTATATGTGATTATAATTTAGTTTGTCCCATCACACCATGGGTAAATTATCTCATTAACAAACAATCATTTGATGATCTAAGGCAGTGATGGCAAACCTTTTGGAAATGGGAATGCCTTGCCTACCCACCCACACACCCCCAACCCCCACACAGTGCCATGCCCCTCCCCCACACCAAGTGCAGGGCAAACCCTGTGCCCCCATGACCATCATACAAGGGGGAGGGAGAAAGTGCTTCCATCAGGCTACTAGATTCCTCTGCCTTTCTAATAACAAACTCTGGGTGGATGGAAGGCAGTTGCATGCCCACAGATAGCACTTTATGTGCCATAGGTTTGCCATCACTAATCTACACTATGGAGGTCTACAGGAAGATCAAAGAATATAATAGGGAATTGACAATTAGTTTTTCTTTTATAAAAATCTTCTCAGGAACACAAATCAAGTATTATACTCAGAAAGGACTCTTCTCTGAAATAGCCAAGAACTCAATATAACCATTTTCCCTACAATTCCTAATTAGATTTTCCCTACGATTCCTATTTAGATTTTCCTTTTATTTCCCTTCATTAGACAATCAAGCTGTTTTTAGGGTACTCCTAACAACAGTTCTACCTACAAATCCCTCATAACCTAAGTGACTTTCAACCAAATATAAAAATGAAAATTTTAGAGAATTTCTTCTTCTATGGATGCCTACCAAAAACATTTGCAGTTAAAATATTAAGTAGAAATGAAGTCTTTATACTTTTCAAAATCTAATAGATAGTGTTTGTCTTCCTCCCTAATTTGGAGGCAAGGACTATCATTCTTCTAAGGCCATCTGAGGTCCTTAAGCAAAGGTAAGATGTTGATTTGGATGTATTATGGAGAGAACTGCTACTGAAGTACAACTGAGGGCTCTCCTAATGCTGAAATTTGTGATCTACATATATACATCTTTTGGTTCTGTTAAGTATACTGCTTTTTTAACAGGAAGATTTTTCAGAAATTTAGGATTCACTTTAAAACATCTGTATGAAATGATATAGTGAATATAATGCAAAATGAAAAATGGAGTCTTAAACAGTGAGTTTCTAGACATCTCAAATCATTTCAAATACATTCTTAAATTAAGATTCTTTTTATTAAAACAATTACCTGTTTGTATTCGCTGACACAGCTTTGGCAGCAAAATCTTTTCTGCTGGCCATCAATGATAAGGACATTGTTGCCAGCACCTTTGCTAGGCAAGTACTCGCCACACTGTTCACAGCAATTCATTATTAAGCCATTTGCCATTCTATATCTATTAAAGCAGTGGTCACTACAGAGCTTATGCGTCATGTTTTTAAAGCTTACTTCATGGCGAATCTAAAAAAAAAAAAACGTAAGATGGCATTAAAGATGACAGTTGAAGAACACTAGCTATCATTAAGAACAGAAGATCTGTGACTTCTCTACCAAAAAACATGTCTAGGAATGATATTCAAAGAAGATTAGACCTACAAGGGAATATTTTTGAAGTAATTTAATTGAACTTCTCCATTTTAGAGATAAGGGAAGTGAGTACCCCCCAAAATAAAGTTAACTTGCCTATAACTGCACGACTAGTTGACTTCCACTCTCACAAAAAGCAATTGAAAATTGGTAGACAACCAACTGGCTTTGATGGGTATGGTGGTCCTGCCTAATAAGAGGAATGGACCAAGAATTCAGAAAATAAATAGTTTGAAGATTTAAAAAAAAAAACAAAACAGATACTAAACTAGAAACAAGGTGAAATATCATGTTCCACACATTTTTTAATGAATGAAAATATCTTAATTTAAATGCTTGATAATGTCCTTTCCTACGTAAATCCTAGGCAAAATCATTACTTAATCTCACTCTGATCCCGCCCTGCTACCAATTCTTAATTTACCCTTAACAAATGGGGAAGGGAGAAGAAAGAAGTGTGTGGGAATATGAGCAAGAAAACTACAGATTTTAATGAATACACTCGCACTCAAGAATTAATTTCCCAAGGAAAAAAAATTAAATTTCATATCCTTAACTAGAAAAAAGTACTACCTATTTCAGCCAAGTGGATAGTTACATGGTACCAATCAACTCTATCTTCAACTCAGCCTACATATTCCACTAGTATAGTACCTTGCTAACCAATTTCAAAAAATGTATACAAAACATAGAAGAGAGAATGTTGTAAAAAATAGAGCTTAGTTGACTATTTTGAAAAATACAGAATACAGACCTCTGTTAGTTTGCCACAGATTGTACATCTTGATTTATTTAAGAGTCCTTTTGAAGGATTCTGTTTGTCTTCATAGAGTGATAAGCATGAAGTACTACAGAATTCCTGGAAGGATTCACTTGAATCCACTTGAGCAACAATGGTACCTTTCATTGTTGTTATATCTCTAAAAAATAAAAAAGTGGGAAATTGTGCATCATGTTTTAAGTAATAATACAACATTATTGTTTTAAATTTTTACTACCCTCAAATATATACAAAATCAGCCAAACTCTACCAAAGAAGGTCCCAATACCATAGGAGTCTATGTGGAAGGATGCAATCAAAGAACAATTTTAAGATGTTGAGAGGATTGGGGGGTTAGAAGTAGCTAGATGGCTCAGTGGAAGAGAATCGGGCCTAAAAATGAGACTGGAAAAGAATTAGTAACCGAATTCCCCAAAACTAGTATCCATATTTTCTACTATAGAACATCACCTAATACAATTTGTTACTCAATAGTGCAATACAGAGAATAGCAATTAAATGACTTCTAAACTATTCAACTTAAAATAACTGTACTCACTTAGAATGAACAGGAAGAGCCTAGTCTGGCCTAACTATACTACATTTAACTTCTGAGTTCCGAGTTGAAATGGCATGGCAAGATAGCACCGATTCACAAGAAAAGTTAGAAAGTAAACATCACTTAAGATATAAATGGTCCTCAATATTGAATCTATGATTCAATGTTTTAAAATTAAATTGAAATTGTTGTTCAGTCATTTCAGTTGTATCTGACTATGAACCCATTTGGAGTTTTCTTAGCAAAGATCCTGGAATGGATTGCCATTTCCTTCTCCAGCTCAATTTACAGATGAGAAACTCAGGAAAACAGGGTTAAACTGATTTGCCCGGGGTCAGTTAGTATCTGAGGCCACTATTGAGCTCATAAAGATGTGTTACTGATTCTAAGCCCAGTGCTCTATATTCACTATGCCACCTACCTGCCTAAGTTCATTCCTACAATCTACATATATTCCTCTAAACTAATTTAAAAATATGCCAAACCAAAATTTTATCAAGTTTATAAATATATGTATCCTAGAGAACTACAAAATTTAATTTGCCATTAAGAATCCACTGAATGAAAAACACAGAAAACTCCAACTATCATCATAAAAGGACTACCCATACCACCATTCAACCAAATTCCAAAGACTTCTCTGTCTAAAGCAGCTTAAAGAAGAAACCAAGTTAAAAAAGACCAAGTTTCAAAGACTCTTTGGAAGCCACACTGACTGTAAATCCTCCAGCCAGGTCATACCTTGTGCAAGATTTTAGGAGACAGATATTGACCAGCAGAAGCTACATATATACTATACTGTATCTAAAATTTCATACTTTCCCCTGCCCAAAAACCATGCCTTACTCACCTATAGGTTGAGTAAAAAATAAAAGATCTCTTACTTTTTGCACATGACGCAGAGTTTCTTTGGAGCAGGCTTGTGTGAGAAAGAGGAAAGACAAGAAGTAGAGCAAAACAGATGAGCAGATCCTTTTCGTTGATAAGCAGTCTGTCCCTTCTGCAAAGGTTTTTTGCAGTTTGCACAAGTAACTTTAACTGGCTTTGTAGGTTGCTGTTGTGAGGGAGGCTGGAAAATCTGCTTAGGAAGTGAGGCCACTGGTGACAAAGAATCCACCCCAGGTTGCTTCTGGTTTCGGGGAAATGAAGCTGACTGAGAGATCCAGGAATCTTAAAGACACAACAAATATACAAAAATAACTAAAATAATTTTCAATTAAATCTAGATACCATAAAAATACTTTTAAGTTCTCACCAAATTGTAAGATTTAAGTAACTAACCATTCTTCTGAATGGCTTAAACCAGAAATATGCATATTAATAAAGCTGTATCTGCAATCCTTAAGCAATGCTTTACTAGGAATAATTAAGATTTAGGTATTAACTGAGAAGTCACCCTCCAATCAGATATTCATCATAAAGCATTAAAGTTGAAAGGAATATCAGGAATCATCAAATCCAAATCTCTCATGTTACATATTAGGAAATGAGGGGCTTGGGGGTGGAGGGGTGTTCCCCATGAAAATCTTTAGAAATGCTACCCCTAATGCTCTCCACTGAAAAATTTTCTTGTTATTGTACTAGAGTGCCATCATCATGGAACACTCACTGTGTTACAGAAGTTGTCAATAGGTTTTCACCCTGCCATGGAACTCCCTAAAAATATAAAATTGTTTTACCTTTTTTGCCTTTCTCATTAGCTCTCATTAATGTCAAAACTTTCTAGTAGCTTTCTCCTAACCACTTTAAATCTAATGTCCACTGCCTACTGTTGCTGCAAGTCAATACTTCTGCAGTCTACTATTGTGCTTCTCTTCCTTCATACTGCTATGTTAACTTTTTTTCTCCAGTACTTCTAAGTTTGGGGTTTTATTTTTGGTTTGCTTCTAAGTTTGTTTTCAAAGGGCCACCCCTTTTACAAATACCACCAGCCAACAACAGGACTCTTTTATAGCAGGCAAAGTTACTAATCAAACCATCTTAGAATCAGGTTTGCCATCATCTACTTGGTTTTATCATTGATGGGTACACTCAAATGCTGCTTCTCTCTCTCTCTCTCTCTTTCTCTCTCTCACTCATCCACGCCATACACAAGGTGGAAGGATAGAGCAGGGAGGTAAGTCTCCCTGTGTGTGTGTTTGGGGGGGGGGGGGGGGGGGGAGGGGGAGAGTCTGTGTTCCAGCCCATTTTAAAGACAAGTACTCTAGGAAAGCTAATGTTACTGACAAATTTTTTTACAAGCATTTTGAAAACAGAAATTATAAACACTATGGTAAAAATATGTGTATAATCTAAGATCAAAATTACATTGTTTCCATATCACCAAGAAAAGCTATTAAAAGTGCTATCATAGTTTTATGGAGGAAAGGGGAAAGTCTCTAAAAAAAAAGTCTTAACTAATTTAACATGCTTACTAAGTTTTAATTATTAAGGAATTAAACTTTTCCTGTTAGCATATTTGGAGTAATTCATAAAAATAATTACAATAACAGCAGCTCTATAATCAGTATTCTTGTTTCCAATTAGATTCAGCAACTCATTCTCTGTACTCCTATCTTGCTTTGAGTAACTGAGCTCTCAGACTTTCCCCATCCAAAAACAATTTTATATTCTAAAGACATAATGGATGTTAAGAGCTGGGAGGGGCCTTGGAAATCAAGGATCCGTCTTTCACCTCATAGCTGAAAAAAACGAACTGGAAAGCTAATAGGTCAAACATCACACAAACAATTTTAGTCAGGTGTCCTGGCAGAGTCCAGTTACTCATTCTCCTATGCAGCAATATTATTTCTCTCAGAATTTCTGATAATGTACAATGGGTTTCTAGAGATAGGTTCTTTAGTTGTACCTTCTGAATAAAGGGGTATCAATGAGATCCTGGGTAATATATACAGCTTAATTTTAATAATGCCTGTGAGGCAAGGAAAAGACTTAAAAGATAATATCTAAGTCTTGCCCTAAATCTAGAATTCTAAAATTGCTAACTTCTATGTATAAGTAAAACATAGAATGTTTTTTCCTTTGTATATTTTAGCTCAAAGGACAATTCAAGACATACAAACTTCAATATATTACTTGAATTCTACCTATATTGACATACCTTGACATCTGAAAAGAACTTCTTAAAATTTTCTTCATAATGTCTCAGAGAACCTTTGCATTATAATACCCAAAAAAGGTTCAAGGCAAAATATCTTGCAATCACTACAGAAGTGATTATCTGAAGGTACCAACAATATTATTTTATTCTTAAACTCAACAGATTAAAGAATGTTATTAACACACAAAGCTAACAATTTATAAAACCAAAAATAGTTTTTGGTTAAATCTTAAAATATACAGATTTTGTCAGTCTTCAAACTGAAAAAAAAATCATAACTTTTCTTAGGAATTGGGGCCAATCCTGTGATTTAATCAAAATATTAAATTCTCAAATAAGAAAAACTCCCTCTTAACAACACAATGGTAAGCACCTCTCTGCAATATCTTTTCTTAAAGAATAGCTTAGGGTTCTAAAAAGTCCAGGGACACACATCCATTTTTTAAGAGAGGAAGTATTTGATCTCATATCTTCTTACTTAGGAGGTTGATACTATATTTCATTATTTCATAAGTGATATATAATATCATATATTTCATGACAATGAAATATATATTATAATTCATTATAATGAAATATAACGAAAACAAATAAATCCAGCTTAATATTACCTCCTTTACTTGAAAATTGGGTAATAGTTCTCTAGAATCCTATCATTAATAGAACATTATTAATACAAGCAATTTTCAAAAACATTTTCTCATGCTTTAATCACTCAACATTTATTTCATGAAATGATACAATGTAATCAATCAGGAAAACAAAATAGCACACTGAAACAATGTAAATGGAAAGAACAAGAAAGTCAAAAGCGAATGCTGTTCAATTATAATGATTAAGTACAAAAATCCCCCATCAAAATCTATCTCCTCCTGCTCCATGAAGAGGAAATATGGGAGAAGAATACTACATTATCAGATTTGGTTGATGAGTTGGATACATTTCAAATAATTTTTTTCTTTTTTTTTCCCTCCAATAGAAGTCAGGACCTCTAGAGGAATGAGGGGAAAGACTAGGAAATACAGGTGACACAAAAAGAAAATGTAATTACTAAGTCTGCACTTTCTATTTCATCAGAAAGTGGATCTCAGTTAGTTATTATGGAACATAATCAATTGACCAAATAAAAAAATGAGTTTTAGGTATAACGATGATTATTAGATGTGAGTAATGAAATCCCCACATCCAAAAAGAGGTGCCACAATTCATAAATACAGATAAGCTGTCAAAAATTTCTTCCCCTGTTGAATAAAGAATGCATTTTAGGAGCAGTTATGTGGCTCAGTGGGTTGAGAGCCAGGCCCAGAGACAGAACTTGGGTTCAAATCAGGCCTCAGACACTTCTAAGCTGTGTGACTCTGGGCAAGCCACTTAAACTAGCCCTTGTTGTTCTTCTGTCTTAGAACTGACTACTAAGCCAAAAGGTTGTTTCTTTTATACAGTAGGAATGGGATAACAACTTTAAAGAACATGAATTTGATTAGTGAAAAATCAGCTTTAAATCATCTTCACAAACAAAGGCTCAAACAGAACAAGATCAGTTAATAAAAAATATCACTTCCCCCCCTCAATTACCCATATTAATTATGGGCACAGATACTTGACTTACATTAAAGTTCGTTTTGTTCTGATATTAATATGAATATGTCCAATTCTTTAAGAATTCATAGGAGAATTATTCTGATTTTCTCCTCAGACTTCACACCTCAATTTGTTTTATTTCTCTTTCTTATTTAATTTCCATTTTATTTATCTAAATTCTGTTCACTGGCCAAGGCAGGCCAATCCATTACTCAGTTGAAAAAAAAAGTCCAATCTAAGTTTAAACTCTTCCTCAGCAATATTAACTGAATATGTTGCCTTTCCTCAGATTTAGGCAAAAGGAAAGCCAAAAAGAGTAGCAAAATATTTGAAATATTATCTTAAATACAATAGCATTATCTCAGCTGGTAATCCTTATTATTTTTATCCATAAAAAATTACCAAATATACCTAAAAAGTAGTAACACTGAGGTTACTACTCTTTCTTCTCTGACACAAAAAATATGAAAAAGGTGATTATTAATTGGGAAAATGGATTTAAAAAACTAGGCATAGGATAAAGAATCTCCTTTTTTTCTTCTCATTATTTTACTTCAGTGGAAAACTTGTAGCTATTTGATTTGGAAGCAAACTTTCAAAAAAACTATTTGCTTT
This sequence comes from Gracilinanus agilis, assembly GCF_016433145.1. Taxonomy (NCBI): domain Eukaryota; kingdom Metazoa; phylum Chordata; class Mammalia; order Didelphimorphia; family Didelphidae; genus Gracilinanus; species Gracilinanus agilis. The sequence continues at coordinate 149,155,450 of NC_058132.1, forward strand.
CTGTCAAAAACCAGTAACAATTTAAGGAGAAACTAAATTTTCATTCTAAAAGTAAAAACAAGGAACCGAATATAATAGTCAAAATAAGTACTTTTTCCTTCACAATTTCTATCCAACCATTGTTTTATTTGGAGACAAAGATAGATTATTGACAAACTATGAAGCTAAGCATCAAATCTATGATTTCTAAAGTGAAATACTTTAGACATACATGTAGGTTTTAACATGGACAATTGATAAATTTTGGAAGAATAGCTAGAATTGAAATTTTTCTTTGTCAACTAAAACTGAATTTTAAGAATAAGTCACTAAAAAGGTCAAAAAAGTTTCATATTCTTAAAAGAAAGAAAAAGCACTAAATTTGGCAAATGCAAAAACAATGTTAATCTAAAAATATAGGAACTACAAAACTAAGGTGTAAGGAAAAGCTTACATAACTATAAGAAGAAACTACAATTGCATGCCATTAAAGTTAACACTTACCAGGATTATGATGAGTTGCAGATTCTCCATTCTGAAAAACGTCTCCTGCCACATTCATTCTACCAGGATTAAAAGGTCCTACTCCAGTCTTGGTCTGTGAAGTTAAAGATGGGGTGTATGTTTGTATATTAACACCAAAATTACTTGACTGCAGTCCGTTAGAGACATCTCCCAAGTTGGTATTCTGCAGTGATGTTACATGTGTAATCATTAAGTTCATATCACGCCCATCAGTATTTTCTAATTGGCCATCATTCACTGAGCTTATACCTGTTTCTAATGTAGTAACATTAGCAATCTGAATTTCAGAGTCTGGTTCTGTGGTGATACCACTATTACCCATTCCTGCATTTACCTTACTTCTTGAAAAACTGGAAGCTGAGAAATCCAAATCATTGGTTCTGTTTTTAGTCTCAGGAAGTCTCCGTTCAATAAAACTGGAAGCATTTTTCTCTTGACCTTGATTTGTCTCAATGTCCTCTTCATCATCAATGATAATTGTCTCACTTATACTTCCCTTCTGAGAAGTCAAATCTTTTGAGGAAGAAAGCTTAGAATCATTTCCTTGTTGCTCTTCATTTTTTGATGATGTAAATGTGATGTTTCTTTGATCAGATACCACTGGGGCAGCAGTTGGTGGGGGTTGTATAGGTTCAATAAAAACAACATCATCATCATCTTCTACTGATGTGTTCTGAAACTTATTAGATCTAGAAACTAAAGAATTGGTTGGACCTCCAAATGAATTTCCTACATTTGTGAGACTAGTTGCCATGGCTGTAGTCCCTAATAAAACAGGAGTCTGTTCCGTCAATTCTAATCCTCCCACTGAACTTGTGTCCATTCCAGAGGACCTGTTGGGAAGAATGAGGAAGGAGAAAAAGATTGTATACCTCAGTATAATAATACAACTTTTCTTAAAACAAAAGTTAATACTGAAAATTAAAAATTTCGCTTTTTTCTTAAATTGGAACTATTTCTGAACAAACTCCCTGTACTATTATTATCTTGAGCTCTGCTATGTGAAATTCACCTATTCACTTTTCAATAGAATACAAATTGAGTAATATCATGAAGTCATTACCTTCATAAATGTACTAATAACTGATTGTACACACAAATAAGATAGTGCAATGTATTTGTGGAAACATCATAGAGAACACATTTTCTAGATAATGGAAATAAAATGAAAACAGAAGGGGCTTTTTTGTTTCGCTTTTAAATCTTGGAAATGGAAAATAACTAAGAAATCTAATTAAAGGATAAAGAGATCCAAGTGCCCTTATTCAATGAAGTCAGAAAAGGAGATGGCCTGTCCTTATTATACCAACTCCCAACTTTTGTGGTATTGCAAATATTTTTCAACTATATTTGATGCTTTTCCTAATATGCTTTTTCCTTACCCTGATGTTTCCATTTTCACCAATTTTTGGACATCTAGTCTAGCCTTCTATCTCCTATATTAAAATTCTAAACACTTGTTCATACACGTTTAGTTTATAGACAATAAATAATTAAAATAGTGTCCATGTTTTTAAATACAAGCAATTCCAAAAGACATAGACATTTACTATGAAGTCAACTAATTTAATGTTAGTATAAAACTTTCTATAGTAAAAGATTGGGGGGGGGGGGGAGAAGGGCAGAGCCAAGAGGGTGATGTTAATAGCAGGGAAATCGCAAAGTTGCTTTGAATAGCCTTCCCAACCTATCTTTTAAAAGCATCTCAAAAGGACAAAAGTCAAAGCAGGGAGAGCAACAGGGCCCACCCACTGAACACAGCACAAAAAAGTGAGCAGAGAGGGGAGATTTTCACCTTATAAGGGGGGCAAAACTGCAAAAGAAAAAGCTCAGGCCAACCACCTGCACCCTGACCTAGGTGCCAGATGCAGAACCAGGGCCTGGACAACCTCAGGATTCTAGGAAGGGGGCTAAATTAAAGAAAAAGCACAGACCCAGGAGGTTCCAGACCCAGGCAGTGAGAATCAAAGCTTACTAGCAAGGGGCTCACTCCTCAGACCTCTGAAGGAAGTAAAGATAGCCCCAAGGCAAAGCCCTGGGGGAAGAGAAGCTAAAACAGAAATAACCAGCAACTTGCATGACTCTCAGTCCTCCAGCTGAAAAATGAGCAGCAAAGAAAGCTCTGACCTTAGAAAATTTCTACCAAGAAAAAGAGCAAAAAACAGAAGCATCAGGAGAGGGTGAGAAATAAGCAATACGTGCAAACTCTTCCCCCCACTCCATCTCCCAAAAAAGGAAACTGGTCACAAACTCTGGAGGAACTCAAAAAGGAGTTTAAGAATCAAGTAAGAAAAATATAAGGAAAAAAATTGGAAGGGGGAAAAGAAATAGAAAGTAATGCAAAAAGAAAATATCTTAAAAGGCAAAATTGGGCAAATGGAAAAAGACACAGAAATCAAAAAGAAGTAATAAGCAGATTAAAAACCAGAATTGGCCTGCTGCAAGAATAGGCAAAAAAAAAAAAAAATCAACAATGAAAAGTGTAACATAAAAAGCAGAATAGACCAAATCAAAAAGGAAAACCAAAAGATCATGGGTGAAAATCAGGCTTTAAAGACTAGAACTGGGCAAGTAGAAGCTAAAGATTTCACAAGACAATAAGAAATAATAAAAGAATGAAAAAAATAGAAAACATGAAATTTATCATTGAAAAAAACAACTGACCTAGAAAATAGATCCAGGAGAGACAATTTGAGAATTATTGGACTACCTGAAAGCCATGACCAAAAAAAAAACTTTAGACATCATATTACAAGAAATTAACCAAGAAAAACTGCCCTGATATTCTTCAACAAGAGGACAAAAAAAAAATTTGAAAGAATCCACAGATCGCCTCCTGCAATAAATCTCTATATGACAACTCCCAGGAAAGTTATAGCCAAATCCAAGGGCTTCCAGTAGCCAGAAAGAAACAAATCAGATATCACGGAGCCCCAGTCAGGATTACACAAGATCTGGCAGCTTTCACACTGAAGGACTACAAGACTTAAAATATATTCCAGAAGGCAAGAGAACTGGGTCTACAACCAAAAATCACCTACCCATCAAAACTGACTATATAGTTTCAGGGGAAAATATGGGCATTTAATAAAACAGATTTCCAAGCATTTTTGAAGACCAGAATTAAACAGAAAATGTGATGCCCAAATACAAAATTCAAGATAACCATAAAAAGGTAAATAAGAAAGAGAAAAAAAATTAAGGGGGGCAGCTGGGTAGCTCAGTGGATTGAGAGCCAGGTCTAGAGACAGGAGGTCCTAGGTTCAAATCCGGCCTCAGACACTTCCCAGCTGTGTGACCCTGGGCAAGTCACTTGACCCCCATTGCCTACCCTTACCACTCTTCCACCTATAAGTCAATACACAGAAGTTAAGGGTTTAAAATAAAAAACAAACAAACAAACAAACAAACAAACAAATAAATGAATGAATAAATAAAGAATTAAGGGCTTCCATATGGTCACATTGATTATATTCCTATATGGAAAAATTATATCTTTAACTTAAAAATTATTTTCATTATCATAATTGATAGAAGAAATACACATAGGCAGAGGGTGTGGTATTAAGCTATTTGGTCTATGTAAAAAAAATTAGGGGAGGGAAGATTGTTCAAAGAGAAATGCAAAGGAAGTGGTAAAAATGGGATAAATTATGGCAAATGGGGGTGGGGGGGTAGAGAATACTATTACAAGAAAGGGAGAATGAGGGTGGTGACAGGTAATACTTAAACCTTACTCTCATTGGAATCAGTTCAGAGAGAATAGCCAGATGATTTAGGGTATAGAATCCTATCTTACTCTATAGAGAAGTAGAAGGGAAATAAGGAGGGGTGGGTATGGGGAGGGGAGTAATATAACCCAAGGAAAAGTTGGGGTGAGGGAGGGGTGATTAAAAGATCCTAAAGAAAAGTAGGAAGGGAATGAGAAGGGAGGTGCTGGGAACTGGAGTAAAATAAGGGAGGAGGAAAGGGAGACTGATTAAAATCAAAACACCAGTGTGGAGAGAAAAAGGGAAACAAGAAAGGACAGGATTAAAAGACGAAATCAAAATGATGGGGAATACACAGATGGTAACCATAACTGTGAATGTGAATGGGATGAACTCACCCATAAAAAGAGAAGCAGATACAGAGAGGATTAAAAATCAAAATCCCACCATATGTTGTTTATAAGAAACACACATGAGGCCTGTGGACAGGCATAGGGTAAAGCTAAAAGAAGCTGGAGCATAATTTATAGGGCATCAACCAAGAAAAAGAAGACAGGGGTAGCAATCATGATCTCTGACAAAGCTAAAGCAAAAGAAGATCTGATTAATAGAGATAAGGAAGTTGATTACATCTTGATAAAAAGCAGTGTAGACAATGAAGAAATATCAGTAATATATATGCACCAAATGGTATAGCATCCAGATTTTTAAAGAAGAAATTATTGGAGTTTGATGACGAAGTAGATAGTAAAACTATACTAGTAGGGGATTTCAACCTTCCCATCGGATCTAGATAAATCAAATCAAAATATAAATAAGAAGAGAAGTGAATAACATTTTAGAAACATTAAAAGAGTTAATAAGATATCTGGAGAAAAGTGAACAGGGATAAAAAGGAAGATATGCCAAAAATTTTATCAGGAAAAGTACATTTTAGGAAGACACAGTCACAAAGTAAATTTTTTTATTAAGTACCCTGTTCTAAAAACATATTGCATTTATGTTTTTAAAAACCAGCACCTAACAACATGTCCTTTTAACAAGAGTACACATATAATTTTAAAGCAAAATGCTCAATATAAACTTAAGCTGTTATTAATAAATATTTGTTATGACAAAATATTAAGCTTCCACTAAAAGGAAAAAACTTGGGCCTGTGATTTCACTGATATAAAAGTGGGGAATCTATGAATGCAAATAGGTAAATTCTAGAATTTCTAACCTTGGCTTCGGAGAGAGTACAACTTGTCTGGAGGTTACACAGACACTATAGATTGGAGCAGGAATTAAACCAAATTCCTTCTGAGATGAACTAGCAATCCAATCTTATCTATACCAGAGGGACGCAACATTTCTTGTTCCACAAACCATCTTCAACATCAACAATCTATTGTGACCTACCCACCCAGACTAATTTAATATATTACAAACCATCTTCATCATCAACAATCTATTGTGACCTACCCATCCTGACTAATTTAATATATTACTACTTCTTTTAGATTTATTAAATGCTTACAAAACCTACACTACTACAAGTATTGCTGCTACAAGGTCCAAATTTAAATTTCAATAATGCTTCAAAAACATGCATATGCCCTATCACCACAGAGAAAAAACATCTGTAACATAACTGGACAATTATTAAATCCTTAAGGTGCCATTAAAATATCTTAAGCACAAACCCCTTGGACCACCATTATGAACTTCCAAAGAATTCTCAAACCACTTACTCAATTGGAACAAATTATACACAAATACAAATATATTTATATTTGCTCTATATAAAGTCTTCAAACTTTTTTGATCATACAAACCCCTATCAGAAAAATTTTAAACAAAATTCTAATACTAGAAATTAATGGTTGTCAGTGTTGAATAAGATAACTCTCCAAGTTATATAAATACAAAGGGAAAAAATTACAAAGTTGAAAGCTTACTAAATCATGATTCTTGTTTTCCAAACACAGACATGCAAAAGTTTTAGTTGAAATTAAGGTAGTAAAAGTGAATCTTTGCTGATATAGAGTGGATGAGTCAAAGAAGTTCAGTCAGCTCATGGGATCTGCTGAGAACAGTACAGCTTCCAGATGAGGAAGAATAATACAATGTTAAGAGTGTCTGGCAAGATGGCTGAGAACTCCCTGGTTTTTCTGGAGTTAAATGAACTTCTTCATCTGTTATCAAGTTGCCCAAACACTTTGGGGAAAGACTTGCAGACCTGAGAGTTATAACAAATAACATCAACAAAATTTCTTTAAAAGAAAAAAGGAAATGAATACTTTCAAATTATAATAATCAAGCTTGATTCCAAAGAAGAAGGGTAGAAAGTACAAACATATCCCACCCCACAACTCTTCTGCAAGTAGATTTGGGACCATAAAATATGTCCATTTTCCTCACACATACATCAGAGTTTTGCTGAATTTTTTTCTTTTTATCCTCCTTTTTAAAAAATTCTGCCATAAGAGGTGACTCTCTGGGAGGAATGGGATATGAGGAAAAGGGATATAGAAGGAAATCTAAGTTAAAGAAAAATAAAAAACATTAACATAAATCTTATTTTTAAGAAGCAGGTTTGAAGTTGATATTGGTTTGGGATAAAAGTTAAAATATTTTTTTAAACTACCACCATCATTCAAAGAGAAATAATTCACAAGTTTACAACTAATAAAGGAGCTAAGAATTAGACACAAAAAGCTATGTTAAGCCAAAAAGTTAAGATTTAGAGACAACTATGGAATTCAGAGGACAAAAATATTAGGGAGATGGAAAAGGAAGAAATGAATAGTATATGGGATATTACACTTTATTCTAAAAAGTATACTTATGTATGTTATCTCAGTCATTTTTTGTCTTTATATTTCCAACATTGAGCACATTGCTGGGAAAAAGGACTCAGTATATGCTTGTGGATTGATGGAGGTAGCTGGGCCTTGAAAGCTGTATAGGTATTTAAAAGGAAGGATTTCCAGGATGATGTGGAGGCATTCCCTTTGTAAGCAGTCTGGCTCAAGAGAATATGGTTCTTAATGAAGGATAACAGGATAGTAAAAAAAAAAAAAAAAAAGTTAAAAGGGGGGGGGGGCAGATGGTTGGCTCAATGGATTGAGAGAGCTAAGCCTAGAGATGGGAGGTCCTAGGTTAAAATCTGGCCTCAGACACTTCCTAACTGTATGGCCCTGGGCAAGTCACTTAATCCCCATTGCCTAGCCCTTACCACTCTTCTGCCTTACAATAATACACAGTATTGATTCTAAGAAGGAAGGTATGGGTTTAAAAAAAGGTTGTTTAGAAATAGGCTATAAGATACCTCAAATGCCACTCTAAGAAGTTTTGCCGTTATTCTGCAGATAACAGAGCATCACAGAACACTATGGGTTGGGTTCTTGCTTCCTTTCTGTATTTATTTTGAGAGAGATACTCTCAAAAGTTGAGTTAGGAAATGAAAACACTGTAAAAATCTGGTAGTCAAGAAGAGAAATGAAAATTAGAAAGTTTTGAGAAAATCAGTGTTTTTCATCCAAAAAGGAATTATCTTTGGACATTTTAGGCTTCAATAGTTATGGAGGTAGAAATTAAATATGGGGGGAGGCAGGTGCCAATACACAGTAATAATTAACAGAACAAGATGCCAACACAGAAGAGAGAGGAACTATCTACTTTATCCTCTGAAAAAGAAGAAAAGGACTAGATGGGTGGAAATATAGAAAAAGTTCTAAGATATAGGGAGAGGGAGTTTATGCTAGTGGAACAGGGAGACACAGCCTTTCACCCAACAGCACTAGGCACAGGGATTCTATGAATGATTATTGACAACTGTTACACACTTGTTGACAATTAATGGGGAGTGCTCCTGACTCTTCTGTTCCAAAAAAGGATCTATACACCTAAATCAAAGACTAACTCACTTTCAATGAATCCCTTTTCTCACAAAGCCCTCAAACCCAGGCCTCTATGCCCTTAAACATATGGATTTCCAATTTGCATACTCCTAAAATACTTCTAGACTCCTTAAAAAGGCATATGTCTATATTTGTTGCCCCTCTCACTTCAAATCTTTTTCAATCTAGCTTTCTAATTCAACTGTTATTTGAAACTCATTTTTCAAGGATATGAATGATTTAATTGCCAAATCTAATAGCCTTTTCTAAGTCCTAACTCTTCTCAACTTAGCTCCTGCTTATTACAACACGTTATATATAACCACCTCTTCCTAGATAGTCTCTCTTTTCTCTGGGTTTCCTGACACAATGTCCTAGGTACTACCAAACTAATCCTTTTCAGTCTCCTTTGCTTTCTCATCATTATACTAATCCCTGAGTATGGGTGGGAGTGTACAAAGTTATGCCCCTTTCTCCTCTCTATATAGATATTGTATTCTATTCTCTAATATTACATATTATATTGTATATTCTCTATAGATTTATATATTCTCTAGCAATCTCATCAAATACCATAAGATATGTGTGTATAAATGTATACAGACATATCCATACATTTACAAACATATGCATTCATTGTTTTGACTTTCACAACAACTGTAACAAAAAAGAAAAAGGCCAAATGATCATGCTCTGAAAATGTACAAAAAAAGAAACCAGAAAGAATCAAAGATAAAGGAGGGCAGTTCTGAACCTATATGTTGAATTTATCACAAAGCTTTTTAAAAGTCAAAGCATATGTACAAGAAATTCAATTTTATGCTCAAACCTTTTTTTCTATATAATTTATGGAAATACACATTTTATTTAATTTGTCGAGTTCAAAACTAAATATTTTTAAAAGGAAACATTTTCTGCTTTTAAAACTATCACTTTCGTCTAACAGATAATTTTCAAGAACTAAAAAAACTAAAATAGATAGTATTCCTTCTAAAATTCAATGATTTTCACTTTTTATCTTCCAAATTAGCTAAGTAAATGCATTTTAATTGCACTACATAGTATATGAAGATGTGATCCCAACTTAATTCTGCCAGACTACCAATTTTTCTTCTCAAATACTTTCTTCCTATGTAATTTACATTTTCTTACTCCCTGAACACTGGGTTGAATTAAATTATCCCCGGTTCTTCCTTGCCTAGTCTGTCCCATTGATCTACTTTTCTATTTCAGTAAAATTTGACAATTAATATTTTATTTAATTTAATAATGTTTAATATAGTTTGGAATCTAAAGTGCTCTTGATTCTCACGTATTTTTATTAATTCCCCTAATAGTCTAGATCTTTTGTTTCTTCAAATGTATTGTGTTAAAATTTTGTCTAGTTGTATAAAGTATCCTGTTCTGGTTACTTGATTTGTATAGCACTTAAATGTAGAAATTAATTTCCATAATATTGTAATTGTCATTATTTTGGCATTGCACAGCCATGAGGCACTGAATATTCCTATTCAGTTATTAATATCAAATTTTAACCATTTAACAAGGAAGGGGTGATTACAAAATATAAAAAGATCATTTCGATTACCTTCAAAACCTTTCATAAAATAAAATTAATTTAACAAGGACAAATTACTATGCTGAACAAAATACAAAGTAAGCAAAACCAGAAAAACAGTAAACACTATGACAACACAATTAAACTGAAGGGTGTCAAAATATGTTCCAATTACTCCTCCATCCTAAGAAGAAATATGAAGTATTTCCTTCTCTTCTTTGCAGAAAGAAAAGATATCTATGAGAACATACTATGAATAGTGTCATGTTAAGTCTTTCAGAAAATAATTTTCCCCTTCGTATTCTGTGTTACAACGAAGGCACGGGGTGGGGAATGGAAGAGAGAATACAAAATGAGATAAACAAATAAATATAGCAATAAAAAATTGTAAATGAGAAGTAACTATGGTATACAATTAAAAGAGTTGCAAACCAACCTCTTGAAATAATTGACATTGAAAAACAATAAAATGGTTGGAACAAACACCTACCAAATCAATTAGTACAATGAGTATGAAAATTCAACCAACACACTTGTTCTCAGTGAAAAATGAAACAAACTCCTTTGTAATAAATAAAATCTACCTCGTAAAACAGAAAAAAAAAAGGGGGGGAGGTGCATACAGAAAGCTTCAAAAAGGAACCAAATGAACCAGAATGCCAAGGACACTGAAGAATATGATTCCAAGAAGGACAACAAAGGCAAAGATGGTTGCACATGTAATTATCATCCAATTCCCTATGTTTCAAATAAGATAGGAAGACCAATTGAAGAAAATTAATCTAAAGAAAGATGACAATTCTGTTAACATTTCATTCTAATAACAATTCTCAAGCTATCTGATGATGGGAAATTTTAAATTGTTTGGGAAAAACTATGGGCCCTTAATTACTGACCCTCAAAAAATGCAACTAAGACTTTCCCGTACCTACAAAATCCCTTTGAGAATATTTTATACATATCTTGAGGACATCTTGATGAAAGCATGAAAATGGTACAGACAAGCACGCTTTATCATTAGCAAACATCTTATAGTAGGGAATATAAGCTCCCATTGTTTAAACTGCTTAACAGATCAACCATAAAAAAAGCATGTCCTTCTGGGAAGAAATGCCACCTCTAAAAGGTGGCAAACAAGATAGCAATCACACATGGCAAAAACCTTACAAGATTCCATCAAAGATTAATATTAACTCTCAACAATATTCTGATTATATCAAGCAAATAAAACTACAAAAAGTCATATGCTTGCAAAAGATGTTTACCACTATGATTCAGTATATCTAGTGTAGAAGTCCTACCATAGAGGGATTCCCCATAAATACTAATGTCCTCCAGATATTCCTGATTATAGATAGCATAATGCTGAATGCAAAGCATCAAGAACACTGTAGAACCACACATAATACTGTGCCTTATCCACAAAGGAAAAAATAAGTAGATGAAAAATGTCTACTGTTTAAACTACAATATTACAATCCATAGGGCTATAATATAAAATAAGTATACTTAATATCTAGACAGACACTTCAACTAAGCAATTAACAGGGAACAAAACTGAATAAGAGAGAAGACTAGATTTGCATTTAGGGAAGACACAGCACCAAGATTTTCCCTAAAGCAAAGGTTTATCTTCTAGCAAAGTAGCATAGGTATGCACCATAGAATACCACAATCTCCAAAGAATTAAAAGTTGTAGAAAACCCAAAAGACAATGAAAATAAATATCTATGTGAGTGTGAATAGGCTGTTTCTATGCCAAGAGTTCCCAAGCATGTTGGGTGGATCCCCTGTGAAAGATTCACATTTATCAAACAAGTTTTTTTAATGCTAGGACTGATTTACAAAAGGATATGAACAAGATTCTGCTGGGTGAGAAGTAAATGAACTGTGATCAATACTATGAAGTTAATCCTTCCACAATCAAAAATGTATTTTTCTGGGACTGATATCTTCACTCCCTACTTAACATCCACTAGAACATACTAAGTCTCCTGATATCCAAAGTTCTCATTTAGATCTTCTACAAGAATAAAGAAGGTACAAGTACCAATTAATTCTACTGTTTCTTGTAATTTTCTAGTTTTGGATCAATTTTATTTGTACACATTGTAACTATAAGAACATAATTTTTAAGCTTCCTGGACCTAAAATACCGTATCACATATCACTTTACAGTTCCCCCCATAGCTTTAGAAGAAAGTGCTTGGAGGCATTGGTGTTAACTTTTAATTTAGTGATACCTTTTTCAAAACAGAGACCATGTGATATAAAATCCAGTTTTTAAAAACTGACCCTGTGTTTAAAAGAAAAATAGGTTATGTATAAGAAATTACAGGGGGCAGATGGGTAGCTCACTGGATTGAGAGCCAGGCCTAGAAATGGGAGGTCCTAGGTTAAAATCTGGCCTCACACTTTCTAGACTTGTGACCGTGGGCAAGTCACTTAATCCCCATTGTCTAGGAAGGCCTTAACCACTCTTCTGCCTTGGAACCAATACAGAGTATTGATTCTAAGATGGAAAGTTTAAAAAGAAAAGAAAAGAAATTAACAATGAAATAGAAAGAACAGTCCAGCAATAATACTCATTTACTTGAAAATATTAATGCTTATATCAAGTAACAATAGATATGGAATAATATTAAAAATGTTAAAGACTGGTTAAAAAGTTTGGCAACACTAGTCATGTGACCTCTTTTGCCACTTTATAGCTAATACTGTTTTCTATGCATTGATCATCTAAGTTCCTGCTCATACTTCCAATTTTTAATGTTCTAATTGTAATGTTCTTCTTAATCATTTTTTTGTTACAGGGTTTTTTTTTTCTATTTTTTTTTGAAGGAAGGAAAGAAAGAAAAGGAAAGGAAAAAGGGAGTGAGGGAAAAGAAGACAAAAGAGGGCCAAAGAGGTACTTTTTTCAGTGGAGTTTAAAAGAAAAGAGCCAAATACATGGCAGCTTTGAAAACAACAGGTTGATTCAAAAAACTAGCTGTACAAAAGAGATTGGCAATTTCATGCATAGTCATCTATTTTCATCCTATTATGTATATGCAAATATTCATTCAATTTGGTATTTAAGTTCAAAATAAAAATAATTTTTAAAAATAAAAATTCATTTTAGATTTGCTAATTCTATAGTTAGTACTTATATTATTTTTTGCAAAATATTTGAGAAATCAACTTTAAATTCTAAAAAAACAGTAATTGTACTCCACAACTGAAATTTGCAATACCAAGATTTGATCACCTTGGGCTGTTTTATAACTAGTTTTCTAATTGGTTCTGCACAACTACAATAATTACTTTAAATCCATGATCAAGGCACAAGAAATCAATTACTATACTCTCAAAAATAAAACACTATTGTTTGACATTAGTTCTAGTTTCTTTGATGGCACTGATACAAAGTGTCCAATAGATGAAAATGACAGAGCAGGACAATAATAACCCATTTATAAAAACAAAAGTATTACTGTCTTGCAAATTAATTTGTTTTAACAAATTATACTTTAATTCCCCATTTTCATTTGCCTAAGTGATATTAACAAAAGAAAGTTTGCCACCTGCTGGCTATTCAGTCACAATACACTGACTTAAAATTTGTTGTCAGTTTTATCCATTCTAGCATCATAAAATTTATATAGCTCCTTATGTGAAGCAAAAAGTGCAAGCTTAATAATCCTCACATCTGGGACAATTAAAAGAAATAAGTCTTAGAGAACTTTAAAAGTGGCATCTCTAAAATAATCAAGCTATCAATTGTCAGTCAGGACTCAAATACTTCATGAATCAAAAGTCTAGGGCTCTTTCCAATGTACCATGCAGTAATGTCCATGAAAAGGCATAAAACATATCTACTATTGATCCATAGGTACTAACCTAGCAGTTTGCAGATTTAAATTATTATCAACAATAATAAACTTGATAATTAGTTGTTGTAATGATATGTCACAAAAGTCTTATTCCATTATCTCTTCCAGGCATTTTTTCAACAATGCTACAGAGCAATAGATATTTCAAGTTATCTGTTGCATAAGAAAATCTTCAAGACAGCCTGACAGACTGTCTAAAAAGATAAGAACTTACCTAAATATACAGTCAGGTTCATAAAAGATTAGCCATTAAGTGAAATTTTTAGTCACAGCAATTCATTAAACTGATAAAAAATATGAAAGTCATCATTCTTATATATCCCCATTTGGCTTCCTCAGTTATAGAAACAGAAACAGAAATGCTACTTTTATTCAAAATAAACATGCTCTACTATTGGAAAAGAAGGTACATTTTTAGTTTAATCTTCAAATTAATAACCAGTAGAAGGTCTAAAGCAATACTACTGTTATAAATTAAACTGAAACAAAAAAGAAATTGTAATTAAAATGACAGTCATAGTCTTACCCATAAAGAAAATGAATAGTGGCTATCACAGAGTTGGTTTCATCACACGAAGACAAGCACTATTATATCATTAGATACTTGGTTATTTCACCTTGAAATCAATGTTCAAAATGAATAATTATATGAAGAATTTGATTTATGATCAAGAAATGAAGGAAACCAAAGTCTTAAGTCTCTTGAAAAGCTTTAGCCTGGTTCTTTATAAAAGAACTTCAAAACATAATTGAAAATGGCAAAAACTGAAATAACAGTAAATGGATTTCTAAGATAGTCACCTCACAAACTGCCGCTGTATTGTCACATCAACTAGTTAGAGCAAAGGTCAAAATTAATATTAAAAGTCTTTCCTTTAGACCTCATGTAAATTTACAGGCATTCTAACTAAATCTTTTTTAATTGATGTAAAGAGGTTATTAGTTCCAAAAGATCACAATTTCGGAGAGAAGTTCAAATTATGAAAAAAAAGTTTGCAGGGTAAAGACTAAAAAAACTACAGCAGTCTCCTAATACAAGGCTTATTTTTTTAATCATAAAATAATGGATCAGAAAATTTAAGAGCAATGCTATTTCTAAAGGAAGAGAATTAGCCTACAGCAATATTGGCTGGGTCAGATAGAAACAAAAGCAGGTGAAACTGGGTACAAATATGAAACAACATACCTTTATTTCTATACAGATATATTCTTATAAGAAATAATGGAATCAGGGCCCAAAGCACTACTACTGGTGGTGGAAAGTGACTATAATCCTTAAGATGAACCTGGTGGACCTGACCACATACATCAAGACAGAATCTATGCTGAAGACATAGAAGGCAAGTTTCCAAAAAAATTAAAATGATCTAAAGTAGTCTGAAAGATTCTTCACAAAGTGTCTTCCATCCATACTAAAACAATTATTAGATGTTGAGAATTTAAAAAAAAAAACTCCATGAGGATACAAAAATTCTCCTAATGGCCCTCTTTATGTAAAATACCAATTTTAGCAAGCCAAAGAAACTAAATCGTCTTAAATGCAGTTATCTGAAAGGTATTACTCTAACCATCCAAAGTTGGGGAAAACACTAATGAAGAGCACACTACCATACCACCAGTCATTAATTGTAATAACAACAATTACAAGCATTTATATAGTCTTTTAAAAAAAGCATTTTACCTGTTGTCTAATGTATAAGGTAAGGCAAGAACTAAAAAGGCAATAATGATTTAGGCTCCTTCGTATTTGAGAAAACACATAGAGCTTTTCAAAAGATAGCCATTCTGCTCAGTCACAAAAACTGACCTTAACAATTAGTGTCCCAATGAAGGATTTTTATCAACAAATGACATAAAACCATCATGTCTTAAGGAATCAAAAGTTTATCCAGCCCAAAGCCAAACTTGATAATTGTCTTAAAATTCCCTAAAGAAATGCGCATCGGCTGGGGGGGGGGGGGGCACGGCGGGAGAGGAATGTAAGAACATGAATCATGTGACCATAACTTTTCTAAAAAATAAAAATTATTTTTAAAAAATTCCCTAAAACCTATCACTCAAGTCATTAAATCTCTTCCCCACCCTTCCAAACACCTAATACACAAAAAATAAAATTTTAAATTTATAAATAAAATTTGCTAGACTTGAATTCTGATCTCCATTGCAACCCTAAAATAAGTAAACTATATAATTTGTTTGGCATCATCACAATGGTCTGAGGCAAAATCAATACCTTAATTTCACTTGTCAGATGTATAAAATCATTTCTATAAAAGTAAATTCAAATAGGAAAACATTACATTTAGAAGAAAGATTAAATTTTAAAGTATCTGACAGTAGAGTTTATTTTTAACCAAACACTAGTTCACTTCACCAAATTAAATTCTCAATAGCTTACATTAATACATCATAAACACTTCCTGAGTAGAAGCAAAAAATTAAATTTCTAATTTCATACATACAAAAACATGAATCAGCTTTATTTTAGGGTAACAAAAATGAATTACATCTTGTCATTGTATCATTTTTGCAGGAAACCAGTATATAAGGTGGAAAGAATATTTGAATAGTCTGATTCTGTTTCTGAGTGTTTTCAGTCTTAATTTTAACGGCAGCATTTTTTTTGACTAAAAAAAACTTATATTAAAAAATTCATTCATGATTTTTGATCATTTTGCTAGTTTTAGAACATAAGGATGAGGTCTTACGTTCCCCCCCCAAAAAAAAAAAAAACCTTGAATGAATATGTTGTTCAAATGTTAACCTCATTAATACAGTACACAAAGGTACAAAATAAAGTTGCCAACAGCTTCAAAGTTTAAATTAGGCAAAAAATTGCATTAATTATGAAGTACATGTTTATAGTCAATTTGGCCAAATCATTTGTTGTCTTTGATGGTTCAAGCAATCCTTTGCAAGACTCATTCCATTATCTAAATATAAAAAGTACTAAGACAACTAGTCTTTCCCCAACATAAAAAGTTAACATCTAAGAATGTGCTCGTTCATAAATGATCACCAACAATGTGTAAAATGTAAGACCTCATCCTTACGTTCCAAAACTAGCAAAATGATCAAAAATCATGAATTAATTTTTTAACAAGAATTTTTTAGTCAAAAAAAAAATGCTACCATTAAAATTAAGACTGAAAACACCCAGAAACAGAATCAGACTATTCAAATATTCTTTCCACCTTATATGCTGGTTTCCTGCAAAAATGACACAATGACAAGATGTAGGCACACCTTTTGATGAAATATTGTACAGACCTTTCGCCCCTCAAAAAAATTTTTCTACCTCAAAGACAACTGCTGCATTTGTCTCCAGGGCCAAATTTGGTTATTACCATTATTTAGCATTGTATTTTACTTCAGTGGTTTTTTCCATTTAAATCATAGTAGGTGTCTATACACAAGTCACCCCCATCTATCTAAACATCTTTCCAAGTATCATATTTGTTTCTCCTTACAACACAATATCCCACTTCATTAACATAATTTGCTCAACTAGAAATGGGCACCCATATTTTTTCCCAGTGTTTTAATACTACAAAAAAGTACTTTTATGAATAGTTTGGGCAAGATGATGACTTAACCTCTAAGGAGAGTCAAGCAATACAGTTCCCACCTAGCTAGTGTCACTGCAAAACCCGTAAGTTCTTATCAAAACAAAAATTGATCAAGAAATCCACCAAGAAACTCACTAGACAACTTCTTGAAAACAGAGCTAGATTGGTACTATTCTAAGGATGTGAAGATTTAAAAAAAAAAAAAAGGAAGAATGAAAAAGCAGGAATATACTAGTGAAGAAAAAAAGAAAGGGCTGGAACAAGCTATGTTTTCATAATTGAGGTACATGACAAAATACAAATTTGAAGATCACGGTAGGTTAACTAGACATTAGATGAATCTAAAAGGGACAAAGGATGAATGAACACACACATATACCAACATCTAAGCTTGGTGTAAAAATACATATGACTCAAAAAAGGAAGCAATATCCCATAAGTGGAGATTGGGAGATGGTGTTAAAGAGGGAAGGTAGTATCAAGGAAGTAGTGGTCATAAGCAGAACAATTCTTCTGATTCTAATGACAGGTTTTCCTTCCATTTCTCTCAGCTAATGGGGGAAGGAAAAGGGATCTTCAGGGTCTAGCAATAATGGGGGAAGGGGAGGAGGTCTCATTGTAATACTTTTAAAAATGCACAGAAGAGAAGCAAGTTCAGAAGAAAGCAGAGACAAGCAGGGTAGTTTTTAAAGTAATATGTAGAATTAATTATATATAATTTAAAATGGGAGATTCAGAGTTTGATATAGAATCTTCTTTTTGTATTCTATACAGAAATGCTCTTTTTTGGTGTTTCATTTAAAAATTAAGAGAAAAAATTTTTAATAGTTTGCAACATGTATAATTAAAAGCTTTTGCATAATTGTCATTGCCATTTTTTTCTTAGTATCTGTCTTAAATCACCACAATCTCTAACTTTGTTATTTCTCCAGAAATAAAAAACAAAGGTGTCATTTTTTTAAAAGGACTAAGCAAGGATATCCATTTTCAAACAATCATTCAATAAGGACTTAAAGCTCTTGCTTCTTTTCCAGGAATAGCACTAGACACTAAAAAAGAAATATCCCTACTTGTAATAAGCACATGTTTAAGTATATATAAAAATATGTACACTGTAAATACTAAGTTCATCTATACATATCTGTATATACATGCACAAAAATAAACTAAAACCTAGGAGGGAACTAACACAACCAGGTAGGTGGATCAGTATTATTAAAGATGGTAGCTGAACCAACCTTAAAAGAAAAAAATAAAAGGAGAAATTCATTACAGGAATGGGGGGCAGGAGGTGGGACAGGAAAGAGGAGGGAAGAGAACTTGATACTATGCAAAGGCACCAGATCAACCAATATGGATTGAGAGTATGCAAATGAGGAAATAATGAAGTGTGAGCCTAGAAACATAGGTTGGAAGCTAAAGACTTTATATTTATCCTGGAAGAATTAGGAATTCACTGGTGTTAGTTGAGGAGGAATCTTATGGTCAGATCTACAGTTAAGAAAACGTATTTTTTACTACTATTTGATAACAGTTATATAAACCTTAACACAATAACACAAATAAAATAAAGTGGTAAATTATTCAGAGGCAAAGAGGAAATAAAAGTTTCCAAAATTGATTCATAAAAATTTAAAGAATCAAAAAAATAATAATAAATTAACTTATATATTTGATTAATAATAATAATATTAAATATTAATAGTTTATTGTTTCTTTTTATATTGATAGTTTTGATAATATTAAGTAATAATAAAATTAAATATATATTTATGTTAATAATTGTTAGTTTTAATAATTAAATGATTAATTATTAAAGATTCACTGAAGTAAAAATCTAAAATAAACTCACAAAAATCATCGGCCTTTCTGAAGTTTACCAACAAGATATGGAATGCCATTAAAAATAACTACATATAAAAATAAATACAAAATGTATAAAAAACAAGGGAATCCATTCTTAAGAGAAATAAAGTTTTTAATTAGAGAAATGCTAATTGCACATGGTTGGCCATGCCAACATGATAAAAATTACAACACTAGCTAAATTAATCTACACATTTAGTGTGCCATACCAAGCTATTTTGTGGAACTAGACAAAATAATGAAATTCATTCAAGTAAGTAAAAGTAAAAAATATCAAAGGGGATGATGTTAAAAGAAAAAAAAAAGAAAACAGCTAATTGGTTCAGTGGACAGAGAACCACAGTTGAAGACAAGAAGTTCTGGGTTCTAATATGATGTCAGATACTTCCTAACAGATCCCAAGCAAGTCACTTAACCCTAATTGCCTAGTCCTCTTACCTTTTGGTCTTAGAACCAATATCCATTCTAAGACGGAAGATAAGGGAAGTTTTTGTTTTGTTTTGTTTTTTAAGGGAAAAGGAAAAGGTCCTAGGACCTCACACTATACTACAAAAGAAAGCATCATCATCAGAACAGTTCAGAACTTGTTTTAAATAAACAGAGAACCTAAAACCATCAGCAAGTATTATTTTTAACAGGGATAAGCTAGAAACCTTCCAAGATTAGAAGTGAAACAAGGATGCCAATAATCACCAATATTTTTAACAAAGTATTAGAAATGCTAACAGCAATAAAAGTAGAAAAAGAAATGAAAGGAATCAGAATGGGCCAAGAGTTATAAGTTTGCAGATAACTTGATGGTACATGTGGAAAATCCTAGAGATTCAAATAAGTTGAAACTATCAAAAATTTTAGCAAAGTAAAAGGATATAAAATAAACCCACAATCAGCATGTTTATATATTAATAACAAAATTCTGCAAGATAGAAAATACTCCATTTAAAATAAACATAGACAGAACAATATATCTTAAAGTATTATCTGCCAAAACAAAGCCAGGAACTACATGAACATAATTATAAAACTTTTTATACAAATAAAATCAGATCTAAATAATTAGAAAAACTAATTGTTCATGGATGGACAGCCAATTTAATTAAAATGACAATCTTAACTAATCTACTTATTCAATGCCATCCCAATTAAATTACCAAATAATTTTATTGGCCTAGAAAAAAATAATAAAATTCATTTGGAAGAAGAAAAGATCAAGAATATCAAAAGAATCAATAAAAATATAGGAATGAGGTCTAGCAATATCCGGTTTTTAACTGTATTATAAAAAGCAGCAATTATTAAAACTCTGGTATTGGCCAAGACGAGTTACCCACAAGTGACAATAAGTAACAAATCAAGAACAGGGGACTGCCCTTTGGGCAGTCCAAATCAATGTAGAGACTGCCATTTGTCCATTTGAATTAGAGGTGGACCCACAGGAAATGACGAAGGACACTATCTCTTTAAGTATGTTACTGACTTCCTGTTGAGGCAGTTGCCATCTCGAACTTGGTGCTGAAGGATCTCCTGAGACCACAGAACGCTTACACTCTGTATTGTCAAGTGGGTAAGTTAGGCCGACTTCCTTGGCCTAGCTGGGCCGCTTCCAAACTCTGCCTATCTGGCTGTTGGGCCTTGTGGTTTACAGCTTCATTTATTTAGCCTTTTAACCTTCTCTCTCCGTCCAGACCTTTGGCCTGGACTAGCCTCTCCCTTTCTCTTTATTCCTACTCTTTACCTTCCAGATTGTAAATAAACTCCTCAACCCGATGCTGACTTGGGTCTGATTTAATTACGGAATCAACCTGAATTGTCGATTCCTGGAGGCCACACTTTAAATATATATCTATAAATACCTAAATTTTCCCTCTTACACAGCTAAATGAGTAGAATCAAGAGATCATATACAGGCAGTTAATTCTTGAAGAATAAATTGTAAACTTCAAGGTAGAAACATGAAAGATTAATTTGTATAAACATGCCTGTCTCCCGGGCAATGCCTACTGTGGTGAGGGTGTTAGACATTTGTGGATAAATTCTATTTGTGTTTTTTTTTTTAACTTAAAAATAGAGAAACGGATCAATACAACAAATCAGGTGCACAAGACCTAAAAGTAATCAAATGGAGAATACTATTCAACAAACCTAAGGACATCAACTATTGGTTGTATGAGTACTTATTTGACAAAAAAAAAAAAATGCTACAAAAATTAGAAAGCAGTCTGGCAGAAATTAGATAAGCAACATCACATATTCTAGGCCAAAATAAACTTCAAATGGCTATATGACCTAAACACATAAGAACTTTCATAATTGAGAATTAGAGACCAATTCTAAACTAACCACAGATAGAGAAAAATAGTTCTGATTAAATTGAAAATATTTTACAAAAACAAAATCAAACAAATGAATTAGAAAGCAACTTTTGCAGCACATTTCTCTCATAGACACATAGTATCTAAAGGTATTATAGAACTGACAAATATAAGCCATTCCTAAGCAGATAGATGAACAAAGGATCTGAAGAGCTAAGCTATCAAAGAAAGCTATATGGAAAAAATGCTCCAAGTCAAGTCTCTAACAATAAACAAATTGCAAATTATAACAACTATGAGGCTCCACTAAGATGTTGATATTAACTCTTTTTATTTTAACAAAAAAATGAAAATCAAGTGGCTGTTCATCCATTGGAGAATTCTGAAAATAACAGGATAGAAAAATTTAGGAAATTTACATGAACTGATGCAGAGAGAAATGTTTAGATACATAAGTATATATGACCTCAAGGCAAAGAAATGCAACTTTCGAAAGACTGAAGAACACATCAACTTAATTCAAAATGATAATTGAGAGTAGTCATTATCAGGCATACCAAAAAGTATTCTTATGCTTAACTATGCTCGTTTGAACAAGGGAAACACCTTTTATTGGGGAAAGGGAAAGATGGATTTGTTGTCAACAAAACATTTTAAAATATATACAAACACTATAGATAATGTTCATAAGGTGATACAGAAAAGCAGGACAATTTTGTTCCTAAAATGTTAAATTTAATCAACACAACAAAACATGAGTTCCGTTTCATAACATCTGAGCAATTCAATTGTTAGTGACTTAGAGCATTTTTTCCTTATCTGTGAAACCACCTAGCTACCTGCTGAGCTTACAATAACCAAGTAAAATGGATATTATTACTATCATGTCCATTTTACAAGTGAGAAAAACTGAAGTAGACACAGGGTGACTTGCTCAGGGTTACACAGCTAACAAAGCATTTAAGACTGGATTTTGAACTAAGGCCTTCCTTATTTCACCAAAGCACCTGTTGTAGGCAAACTTATAAGATAGATACTTACTTCACACCCCATCAGCAGCCACCACCAGACACAGGAGCAAAGTTCTGTGTGTAATGTCAGATGTGTGTTCCACTTACTTCATATGAACAGGTTACAAGAGTATAGATTTAAAGAAAGAAGGGAATTTCAAGGCTATTCACTGCCAAGCCATCACATTTCAGAGACAAGGAAATTGAGGCCCACTGTTTAAATTTATCCCAAAATCTTTAAAGGCAGTAGGTAAAGCCCAGATTTGAACTTAGGTATTCTAAATACAGGACAATAGGTACTAAGAGATACAACTGTCTAGAAGGCAGAGTTGGAAATAAAAATGCTTATTTTAGAAGCCATTTGCATAAAATTGACAAATAAGGTCATAATAGTGGATAACATCACCTATGGAGAAAAGATAAAGTGCCAAAACCAGAATATAAAGGGAAATATATTCCCCAAGAACCCAAAAAAGAAGAGTCAGAAGTGTAAGAAAATTCAGAAAAGATCATGTTATAATATGTAGGGATATGAAAAGTGGTAGTGTCAACTGCTGCAAAAAGGTTAGGGATGAAGACAAGAACATATGGAATTTGGCTGTTAAGTTAGGTTACTTGTGGCTTAGCAAAAGAACTTTCTAAACACAGGTGAAAGAATGGGTAGAGTTGAGAACCTAGTTTAGGAGGAAAAACTATAAATGTAGATTACTCTCAGCTCATCACTGAAAGGAAAAGAAGATAAAGAATAACGGGTATAGAGAAAAACATTGTCAAAATAATCAGGTAGACATGTACAAATTTTCAAGTAAGGATGGAAAAACTGAGGTGTGAGAGTGCATAGAATTAGATCCTCTAAGTATCTGCCATTTCATTCTTAAACATGAAGGGAAGGAGATTGGTGAGAGTATTTAAAAGTTTCAGAGATAAAAAAGCTCCTATCAGATGCCTTTAATCTCCTCCCACAAGGTAGAAGGTGAGGTCATTTGGATAAGGTAGTAGTAGAAACTAACTTATAGATAGGTTTGGCCTGAAAGAATTTAATACAGTAAGACAGGACACAAACATTCCACTTAAGAATTAAAACATAAAATCTGGATATGTCCAACTCTGTTATTGATAGATATCCAGATTTAAAATTAAATCTCCAACTTAGACATTAATTTCAATTAACTTGCTCCTCAACTAACTATAATAAAAAGCATTCTTTAGAACCCAGAGTAAAATTAATGTTAATTTTGAAGGTAGAATTTGAAAAAATTCTTTGTATGATTTTTCTCAAGTAAGGGTTTGTTAACCATGTATCCCAAGTCTGAGGGTAGTTTTAAGCAAATAAAATTTAAATAAATTTAATAAATAAGGCTTAGGATATACAATTAAAGAGAACAGGTACATTTAATATCAAAACCATTCTCTCATAGATAAATGGACCAAGAATATGAAGTTTTCAAAATAATCACAGATGAATAACCAGTCTCCAAATCAATCAAAAGAGAAATGCAAATTAAAATAATGCTGAATTTCTATCTTACAACCCAGCAAATTGTTCAAGATGACAAAATACTGGAATAGTCAGTTTGAGAAATTATAGGAAAACCAGGAATACTGATACATTGTTGAGTAGAACTAGGAATCAGATTTTGGAAAGTAATTTGGAGTTATGCAAATAAAGTTGCTAAAATGCCTACATCCTTTGACCAAATTAAAATCCCACATTCTATAGGGAGACTTTGTCAATTCATCTTCATTCTAGTTTCTTTAACTGTCTATTTTCCCCTATTTAACCTGTATATAACTTTTTTGTCAAATATTTGTATGTTTGTTGCCTCTCCCATTAGAATATGAATTCCTTGGGGTCAGCTGGGTAGCTCAGTGGATTGAGAGCCAGGCCTAGAGACGGGAAGTCCTAGGTTCAAATCTGGCCTCAGATACTTCCTAGCTGTGTGACCCTGGGCAAGTCACTTAACCCCCATTGTCTAGCCCTTACCACTCTTCTGCCTTGGAAACAATACACAGTATTGACTCCAAGATGGAAGGTAAGGGTTTTTAAATAAATAAAATAAAAATTTTTTAATTTTAAAAAAGAATATGAACTCCTTGAGGGCAGAGAATGTCTTTTGTCTTTATATAAGCATAACTGACACATAGGAGGAGCTTAATAAATACCTGTTGATGGCTTGATTTTCCAATTAAGCTTACAAACCAAAGAGGTCAAACTTATACATGACAAAATATTTATAGCAGTACTTTTTTGTGATAATAAAGAACTAGAAGCAAAGCAGATACCAACTAGTTGAATAACAAAATAAATTATATAGTATATGAATGTAATGACTGCTATGAAACAAAGAATATGAAATATAGAAACATGAAGATCTGATGCAGTTTAATAAATGAAGGCAAAAAAACTATATACATGACAACTACATTAATGTCAAAAGAATGACCACGAATCAAAAATGAATATTGTATGTATAATTTTTTTAACCATTAACTTCTTAGATATTAGTTCCAAGATATTAGAGCAGTAAGGATTAGGCAAATGGGGTTAAGTAACTTGCCCAGGGTCACACACAACTAGGAGGTACCACCTAGCTGACCTACATGTGTAACTGATATCACATTTTGTCTTTGCCAAGAGTGAGGGAGGAGTGGAAGACAGGGATAAAATTCAGAATCCCCCAAAAATGTTAAATGAATGTTAAAAATAAAACATGAATAACAAAAAATTACAAACACGGTCCCAAGATATATGGGAAGTCACCTCTGCCCTACCTCTCTGAAAAGGTGGAAGGCCCACAGCTCTGAGATATGTTTTCAGATTTTTTTTCACTAAATAAGTAAGTTTTGCTAAGCTATTTTCTCTTCTTTTTTTTTCCTTTGTTATGTGGAATGTCAGCTCTAGTAGGATGAAAAGGAGAAAAGTTGGCCAAGTTAAAAAATATAATAAAAATTTTTATATTTAAAGAAATCTTACATGTTCTTAAATCTCACATCCTATCCTGTACTGGTGAGTAAAAATGTTTATTATAAATGCCAAAGGATAATAAATGTTAGAGAACTAGAGATGAGGTCAATATAAAAGTGCTATTTTGGGGCAGATGACATTCAAATAAAAAATACATTGAGTTGTTTTATTTAGTAGTGAATAGTTGAATTAAGCCATAGACCCTTAACCAATTCCCCAATGAGAAAATAATGTATTTGTCAAATGACTGGGTAAGAACATAAGTTCAGTAGAATAGTAAAAACTGATCAGCCCTTACAAAGGTCAAACTCCAAGTTAAAGTGACCTTGCAGACCATCTTGCCCAATATGAAACATGAATCCTTTCCTTTATCAACATCAAGTGGTACAAATTAAGTTCAATATTTCTCCTATAGTCTGACAAAGAACACAAATTCTCTCTCTTTACTTATATTATTAGACCCCAAGAAGTGACCAACAGATTTGGATTTCAACCTCAGACCTTCCTGACAGATAAAGATATCTAAAAACATTATAGGTGGCTTTTACAGAAAAGAGTTATTACTAAATATGCTCAAGCTAGAAACAAAGAAAACACTTAGGAATGTTGAAGGGGATTCATACATTAGTTAATGTTTGATGTTGGAAGCAAATTTCTCTCTCCAGTGTCGCTTTTTTTTTTTTTTTTTTTTAAATATCATCTTTCAAGAGACCTGGAGGCCAAATACCACTGAGTAAATTCAGGTATAGACAAGCCCTTAGGGAGAGGAAGTTTAAGAACCCAGGAACCCAAGAGACAGGAAACTGATTCCACAAGCACTGCACCACCACTCCTCCCCATTAAGAAACTATGATTGGTTTCTGAGATGTGAGCGAGTGGAGAAGAGAGCTTATAAATGGAAATTAGGAGGTCTTTGGAGCCTAAATGAACCCTTGTCTGAGGCCCATAAAAGGGAACCATAGATTGGAAAGCTAAGTATCTCTCTACCTCTCTCCTCCTTTTCCCTCTTTTTACTATCAATACTACTTTAATTGAATAGTTATTAAGCTACAATCACCCTCATATAATTTTAGTTATAACATTGGTCAAACTAGATTAATGGACTCTTCCATTTCTCAAAGTCTTGATTTATTTCAAGACAAGAAATTATTCTATTACACCCCTCTGTCCAAACATCTCAAAAATGCATATATTTTGTCATCAATCAAAGGAGAAAAATACAACAGAGAATCTACAATACTTATAACAATAAAGTTCAAGAAAAACCATGAGCTGGTAGACCAAGACAAGGGTCCTGGCAGGCTATACTCAACATGAGAATATAAAATGAAGATAATGTCCTCAATCTACATATAAATTAAGTCTCATTTAAGTTAACTGGCCCACACAGAGTAAAACCTGCCTTTTATCAGTAGCCCATTGATATAAAATATCAAATCAAGATACCTTACCTGACTCAGATACTTAAAAATATTTTTCCTAACCAATACAAATATGATTAGAAAATA
The DNA here is from genome assembly GCF_016433145.1 of Gracilinanus agilis. Classification (NCBI taxonomy): domain Eukaryota; kingdom Metazoa; phylum Chordata; class Mammalia; order Didelphimorphia; family Didelphidae; genus Gracilinanus; species Gracilinanus agilis. The sequence continues at coordinate 149,182,208 of NC_058132.1, forward strand.
TTTAATTCACCACTAGGACTAGTGAATATACTTGTCTCTTCCACTTGCTTAAAAAAGAAAACTAAATTCAACTTATCCTATCCTTTAAGCTTATACTCTTGGGCTTCACTCATATTCAGTTGCTACTGCAGAACTTGCTTGAATTATTAGTTTAAATGATTTCATTTTTTTTTTTATGAAACATAAAAAACTCCCAAGTATAAAAATTTTAAATTGGCACAAGTTTAAATTTTAGAGATAAACTCATACCTGGAATCAATTAAGAAAACAAGGACAAAAGCTAGACCCTCTTAAAAATGGTTCTTAATTTGTGATCCATTAATTTTCAAAAAAATATTCTAACTACATTTCATTATCAGCAATTTCCTTTTTAACCTTGTATATTTTATTTTTTGCATGTAAAAGTATTATGTATAGGCTTCATTAATCTGTCAAAGAAGTCAATAAAAAAAAAGTTAAGACCCTTGCTCTATGAGAAAGTCATCCCAGTTAACATCTGAAATGGGAACAACTAATCTTTTAACATTTTGGCAAAGCTTCACAAATCTTCAGAAAAAATCTTCAGTAATGATATAAATACAAGGTGGCACGATGACATGTACCAGGTAACCTCAACAGCTTATTAATGTTTTGACATTTCCAAAAACTAATTTAGTTTAAAATTATTTTCAAAAATATTTTAACATTAACACTCACATAGGGAATTTTAACCCATTCTATAAAAACAGATCACCTAGTAATCTAAACATTTACACTATCATAGTTACCCAGTCTCATTTTTTAAAAAAGAAGCCATTTATATGTCTTAAGAATTTATTTTATATATTATATTCTAATCAAAGATTCTTTTTGTACCTTTCATTAACTGAAACTTAAATTCAAATCTCTTATGTTCTTGAAAACTTTACTTTTAATTTTCACTGAATTGTCATTTCATGGTGACAACTAGAGATTTGGTTGTTGTTTGTTTTTTTTTTAAGATATTTATACCATAGGTGACAGCATAGTAGAGAAGAAACAGGTGTAGACTAACCATCAGGGTATCTAGATTAGTGTCAGCTATGCCATTAATTGTCCATGAGTACTATTTCACTGACCTGAACCTGTTTCCTTCTCTGCAAACAGAGGACGTTACCCTAAGTCTCAAATGTCTCTTGAAGCTCTAAACTCCTAGGATTCCATGCCCACACAGACTATAACAAAATGCATCAACCTGAATAAGAGAATGTAAATAAAAGATGAAAATTATATAGAAAGTAATTTCCCTCTAAGCTGAAATACTTCACATTAGAACATTTGCTTAAATTATCTGGCTTTTAGATATCACTCAATATTTAATAAGTATCCAATAGTACAATGTGTGGTTATCCTTTGAGAGCTACAAAAGACAGAATCTCTGCCTTGAAGGCTAACTAGTAGGGGTTCTAAGAAAAATACACAACAAAAAAAGCAATATAAATTTCAATGTGTTAAAGTACCTAATTAAAAGTGCAAAAAGCTAGAGGATCAAATAAAATAGAAATTACTTCCAAGCAGGTCTCTTAGGGAAAATTAACAGTGATCCAATTGGTCTAATTAAAGGATGGGCATGCAGGACAATCCAAGGCAAAGAAAGCCAGACCAGTAGTACCCAGAAGAAAATTCCAGTTCAAACATACTATATACCCACCCCTCTAAAAATATTTCCCAACCATCTCTAAAGAATACAAAAAAGAGGAAACCATATATCAGAGGTTCTTACTATTTTATAAGAAAGTCAATTAGTTATTTTGTTGATTATTAAAGGTAATCTGAAGTGCTAAAATGCTAGAAAAGAAAATTTTGATATTGGCTTAAGTCATAAAGGCAATTCTACTGTTAAAAAAAAGTATTCATTTCAAATAAACAGCTAGGTAGTGTAGTGGAAGACTGACAGACTTGGAGTCATAAGATCTGGTTTTAAATCTCACTTCAGAAAATAGCTGGGTGTCCCTAGGCAAGTCACTTAGCCACTGAAGTTCAATTTCTTCATCTGTAAAACAGAAATATCAACATCACCTATCTTACAGGATTCTTATCAAATGAGAAATCATATATAAAGCACTTTGTAAACCTTAAAATCTTAAATACATGTTAGTATAATTAATATTTTTCTATTACCTACTGCACCACCCTCATTAAGATAAAGCTAGTCATATTACAAAGGCAAATTAACTTTCATCCTTTCAAAGATCTCCTGAGTTCTTAATTTGTGTTCAGTAATAATCTTTCCCCTCCCCCTATGTTTTAAAGTAACTATAAAAACAAGTGGGGAAAATATCTACTAAACACTAATCACCTAGTCATGATACAATGTCACATCAAAAAAAGTATTGAAAAGACAGTTTGAAGTAGTTTGTTCTGTATTGATAATTCTTATGTTAACACATTCATCTATAGAGAAGTTTATTACTAAATCCAATATTCTAAAAGGTATTTTCAGATTTTTTCATTTCAAAGAAAGGACAAGAAAATCAAAATTAGTTATTAGCCTTACCTTTTTTAAAATTGCTAGATGAGTTTGGAAGCCATATTTCACCTCTAGTTTTTTTCACTTTAAATGCAATTATATATCTCTCCATTCTCAGAAACACTACATACTAAATTTCCATATTTCAGTAGCCCTGGGTTGGATGTGATTAACTTTTCTTGAGCATTTGTTGTTTACTGCATATTTATGCAATAACCTTCAAAACTGATGCAGCGCCCCTAGCGAGAGTCCTATAAATCCCAATTACACAAAATTCCACGGGTTCCCAAAATATATAGTCTGAGATACAGTATTAACTTTTGTCACTGAACTACTTTATAATCTGCAAATCGTACTTCCAGATCAAAGAAAAAAACTTATAAACAACAAATTTAAATCATTACATTCTAATTCTCATTTAATCAAGACAATAATATATCTAACAGCCTATCCCGATTTTGGTAAATCAAGGCAAATTAGGGACATTAGTCTGTTCAGCATTTAAACACTCTTGGCCAGTGAAACAACAGATGCTCCCGGTACCCAAATCAAAGCTTTATAAATCATCTCATCACCCATTCGATGATTTAAAAAATCCATTCTTAAACAACCTAAACACCAAATAAAAAACTAATTCGTTTTTATTTTTTCAATCTCTTAGGCGTATTCTCCATGAGAAACTGGTGGGAGAGATGCCTAAAGACCTCGCCACATCCCATATGAATTTGGCTGGGGTTCCCACCCGGAGACTCTAGGGGGCACCAGAAAGATGCCCTCCCGGTACCCCTCCACCCCCACCCCCCAGGTAACGTGAGCAGCTGCAGCCCGTCGTCGGGGAGCTCCCGCTAGACATCCCGGCCGCAGCTCCTGCGTCTGCGGCGGCAGAGGCACAGCGCCCACCCCCGTCACGCTCCCAGCCAGTCCTGGGTCTTCGCCCCGGGGGCAGCTGCCACCCGAGTAATGGCTCCTCCTCCTCAAGACAACAGAGGCCGGCGGCGAATCCCAGAGGTTTAACACCCCCCTCACCCCGGGGCTAGGCCCGCTAAAGAAGACAAATAAAGACTCACAATGGGGGACTCTCCTCCGTAGTTTTAGCCAAAGCTGCACCAGATGGGGTTGGAGGCGATTTTTGGTCCTAGGAGAACAGAGAAATTATTTTGAAGAATGATCAAGTGGAATCAAAAAGGCCGCGTCCCCCAGCCCAGGGGGAGAAGGGTGGAAGAGGTCGGGCCCTAATTTCCAACCCTAAAATCCCCGAGGGCCGCCCCCGATCCCTGCACCCGTACAGTGGAATGGGAGGCCGAATGAGGAGAGGGAGGCGACATCGGTCACCACGCATCCGCGCCCTCTCCTAGCAGAGGAAGAAACGAGAGCCTCGACGCCAAGAAAGAGAGGATGTTCTCTCCGAAGGGTGCCCAGTCGGCCTCCCCTTTCCACTCGAATCCAGACGCCCGCTCCGCACTCCCGGATAGATCACGTCACTGCCGAGTCCCGATCTACCTATCTGCCCCAAGCAGTTGCCCCGGGCCCGGGGTTGGCCCCCCCTACAGTCGGCGGCCGGCAGCGCTGCCTCCCCGTCCGCCATTAGAGACCCAGGCAAACAATACGGGAGGCTCAGGAGCCGCGCAGGGCAGCGCCAGGGACGGCGGGGGGCCGACGAATGGACTCGCTGGGAGTGGAGGGCAGCCCCCAAATAACTCAGGGGGTACAGCGGCGGCAGCAGCCAGCCCCAGACGGGGGGCGCTCTACTCGCCACCGCTGCCCCCCTCCAGCTCCCTCAGCGACGCCTCCCCCCTCAGAAGCAGAAACGGAGATGAAAAATACCCCGGCCTCCGAACGCCCCGACTGCCAAGCCCGCGGGGCGGCCCCCTCCGCGGCCTCGTCTCCCAGCCGGCGCCCCGGCCCTGCCCCTCGCTCCGCCTCACAGCCAGTCGGGTCGAGCCGGGCCGAGTCGCACCAAAAAACGCCTCGGACCCAAGAGGAGGGAGGGAGCCCGGGGCAGCCCCCGAGGCCCTGCACGGCCGCAGCGCCGCACTACGGGGTACCAAGCCCGAGGAGGTGGGAGGCTCCTTCGGTGGCTCTTCTCACCCGTCTCCGCCTCCCCAGTCACCTCCTCCGGAGGCAGTGCTGCCCCCAGCCACCCCCACCATCGGCGGACCCGAGCTAGGGAAAGAGTGGGGGATAATCCTCACCGGTTCTGGCTGCGGCTCCACGGAACGAACCTCCCCTCCCCCGCCCACCCCCCCCTTCGGTAACACGCACAACTCCACTCGGTCCAGTCCCGGGCTAAGCGCTGGCGAGGAGGAGGCGGCACAACCGAGCCCCACGAGGCTCCACCTACCCGGACGCGGACTGGCTGCCGGGAGACACGGGCGGGGGTGTTTAGAACGCATCGATTGGCCAGCAGGGCTATCTTTCACAGTCCCGCCTCGGCGGGGTGGTCCAAAAGATTGTCTGTCAAATTTTGACCACACCCACAGCCCCCCTTCCACTCCTCCCCCTCACCCTCCAACCCCCTCCCCCATTCTCTCCCCACCCCAATCCCCCGCTAGATCTTTCTGGTTAAGGCTAATGTGAATTTGGTTGCCCACTACCACCAGTCAGTGGTTGCTACTGGGGGCACAAGGGAGGTAAAATAGAAGCTATGGCAAATGGGAATGGGGCTAATGGGCCATTCACTCCTCACCCAGGTCTGGGCACTCAATCTTGTGCAGCAATTGCAGCAGCTAAAGAACTCTCCCTGCAGGAATAACTGGGGAAAGACACCAAGAAGCCCAGATGCCCCCAAACCTTCCCCCACCCCCCACTCCAGTGTCCCTCACTCCCCTGGAAAAGAGGCAAAAAGTGGGCAGGAGCTGACAGCGAGGTGCCAAGCTAAAGAGCAGGGGTAGAGGAACTCTTAAAGCCTTTTGAAGGAAGGGGTGCCCCACTCTTCCTACCCTTT